>NW_028250926.1:600000-754060 GCF_964263255.1 Lissotriton vulgaris | reverse complement strand
TCGCACGTCAGTTGTGATGCGCACTCAGAGTCGTCGCGCTCGAAGCCCAGGGTGTCGTGCACAGGTGTGTGTCTGGCCGGCGTGGCCCCGGAGGGCGGGGACTGTACAGCCCACCTGTACCTGAACCTGTTCGTCAGCTCCCTCACAGGGCCGTCGGAGTCCTGGCAGCTATGCGTGCCCTCCTTCAGAACTGCCGCTAGTGTGCGCTCGCAGACGACGGTTCAGAACTGCCGCTGGTGTGCGCTCGCAGACGACGGTTGTTTGAAGGCTGCGGGACGGGCTGGGGACGTCAAGACGTCAGTGTCCGGTCCCGAATGACATTCACAGGACCCGGTGCGTCGCTGCAGCCAGCGGAGAAGGTCTCGCTCCCATAGCTGTCAAGGTTTCAGATTGCTATGTGTGACATTTTCATAATTTCAGTGAAATTATAAGTGACGTTTCAGCGACTATGAGTGACCCTTGCTCCCGAGCAAAATAAAGGAATGAGGAGGAGGGAAACATAAAATATCGAAAAGTACGCTCATTTGGGCAACAAGAATGTTCAAGTTCACTGCTTCAAAGCATAAGAAATAATTGTTAAATAACGAATTTATCAGAATGCAGCAAAAAATAGATAAAGCAGTCTTGAAGGCGTTCATGATTTATTATAATCAGCTGCAGAGTCACTCGATTGACGCCAACCACGAGCTGTATGCAGCCTGCATTAGAAAGTGGGGAGGCACTCTTTTAGGCCACAGTTATAGGCTAATAGTATAGTCTCACTAACCTGACTTTCAGAACACTTTCTTTTGAGGAAGGTGACGAGCCAGCTCTGTGGTAAACCTTATGCTCAGTCCTGATGGCACACACGCAGTGATTCATTTTTGGATTAGGATTTCCTCATTTTTTTTTACAAAAAAAGTTACTGGCACAAGACTTTACTTTTACCCGTCTCTGCAGTTTAGACCACAGTTGCCAAGTTAACTTTCCCGCCAGAATGGCGCTTTAGCCCAAAAAAAGCATGTAACATTTTGGTGACAGTAGTTTCACTTGCGACAGTGCAGCAAACTGGCTCTAAACTATCGAAGAACATAAACTACTGTTTGTTATCGGGTGTACTTGATATCCATTTGAGCCTTGAATAACACACTCGCCACCATCTCAGCAGGGTGCGCAGCGAGAAAAACCATCCAAGAAAGGATCCGTGCATCACAGGAGGTACTTTGTGATAGAAACATAGCGAGGGGGCATGAAACTGACATTACATGACGAATGTACAGAAGAACATTCTCGCAATCTTTCACGCGTCAAGACACTTACAAGCACAAAACCCGCCAATCATTGAAAAAACACATCCAAACACAAAGGCAGACTTATGGCATTTTGTTTGCATGAATTTTCTTGTCATTTAGGATGTAAATCATGATCGTCACATATTTGGCTTGCTTATGAACAAATGAGATTAGTTAAATATTCAGCAAGTACTGTTTTCGCTTGGTCGAATAAGCACGCACACACTCTGGTGGCTGGTACTTACTTTGACTCCTTTGTAGGCAGCAACTCTCCTAAGCAAGCATGGGCGTCCGCAGAAATTTTTCCAGGGGGGGGGGGCAAAATGTTAACGTCATCACCATCCTCCGACATGATGTGTGCCAGGTCTTGACTCCTCTTCCCTGGCGCTTATGGATCTCCACTGGTTGCCAATTGCCCAGCGCATTGATTTTAAAGCACTATGTCTTGTTTTTAGGGCCCTCCATGGCCAGGGGCCGTCTTCGCTGCAGGCGATGTTCTCCTGGTATAAGCAGAACTAGGATAGACTCAATTAAATGCCAGGAATCCAGGACATGTGACTGACCCTGCCACGGACCAACAAACACCACCTGTAGGGAAAACGCTAAGCTTTCTGACAGGTGCTTTATCTCTGTCTGCTAGGTGTGCAGACTTCTGGGTTCTCGATCCAACACCAATCAAGGCTGTCTTCAGCTCGATTCGATTTTTATCAGAATACTTTAACAGCCTATGATTAAAGCACCAGATTAAATATACTGTATGCACAGTGTATGTTAGGGATTATTTGTAGCACACATATTTACCAATATTGGCTTCTTGGTGCTAGAATTCATGATAACTTTTATCCAAAGTTAAAGCACAACATCAAAGTTGGTAAAAATAAAAAATGCAACAATCACACACTCTAGTGATTTGACAGTGGGTGCTCCCTTTACTAGAATTCCCCAGGCATTGCTAAATGTTACACACATTCAATCAATTTATACAAAATAAAATGTACAGGTCCAAATGTTAGCTATATTTTTTAAAAGAAACTTAGAGTCCCTCTATGTGTAGTCAATGTCAAACTGACATCGTGCACACGTTTAGGGATACAATAATGGCCAGCTCCCTTATGCGGAAGCCAGGCACCGTAAATGTGTGGCACATGCGGCGCCCGCAGCTGCGCCACATCACAGGTCCAGGGATGCTGAATCTTACACAGTGGTCAAAGTGGGGGAAAAAAAGTAGAGGAACAGTGGGCGGAGAATCAGAGGGCGGGAATAACCTAAGGATTGGATCTGTGGGTGGAGCCAGAGGTGTGGCTAGAATGCACAGACATCCCAATTTTTAGTATTTGTTCGGCATTTCACTGCCCAGTTTAATCAACCAATGGATACACATGATTATTTAAGGTTATAATGAGTTATTGACATTAAAATATATTCACAAAGTGGGATAGGCTTCTAATCACAGAATGTACCAAATACGATAAAATGTGGAAACACAAGCCATTTGTCTCCGAGCCCTTGTGTTTCTGTCATCAGTACTTCACCCTTTTTCAACAACAGCAGTTCAAACATGAATGGCAAAATATCCTAGTTTGCAAATGTTTTATCTAAAAATATGGCTCTGCCATATTTGCCTCATAATGCAAGATCTGCTGCATGATCTGACCATTTAAACTAATAAATTGTTTGTAGCTCAAACATATCAAAAGTTAATATAAAATGTGACTTGTGTTGCTGCGGAGTGGATGGCCTATTATAAAGGTTGACTGGTCACCTTTCTCACTGCTGCATTTGTATGTTACACTGGTACTAATAAGGCAAAATTTTTCCAGAGACTGTTAGCATGTGTACACATGTCAAAATAATAAAATATCTGAAAATATACTGCATTACGCTGCAGTCTTTTTTTTAATGCATAATTTAGTCAACACTACGGCATAATGTTGTCATCCTTTGCTGCATAATTAATTCCAGTGGCCCCACAGCAGGCAGCACATGTTAAAAGTGCTTGTGAATGAAGCAGCAAGACTGTGAAGTTTGCGAACTTAGTTTGGTGTGTGCAAATCCTGCATTGCCAATCCCTGGTGAATTGCAGCTACTGCTGCTGAAACAAGGCCATTGGAGGTACCTTTGGGTGAGGTAGACTGGCCTCAAGGGCAGGGCCAGCCATAGCACTGGTGCTGTCCTGTGCATTAATGTTTGTTAGTGCCCCCTAATGACCACCTCTGACATGGATTTCCTCACTACCACCCTTTAACTGTGCCCCCCAAGTCTCCATAACCACTCTCTCTCAGATGCATTTAATTTGATTTACAGCGCCACTCATACCATTGTAGGGTGTCAGAGCACTTTACATCACACACATTACACAGAGACAATCAATATGTGTGTAAATCAGTGTATAGAAGATGTTACATAAGACTAAGGACTACAAGGTGTAGGAGTCACATGACAACCATACTAGTAGCGCATATAGTTTTATAGTGATTGGTCTGGAGAAACACAATACCCGGAATTTAAAACGTAATACCATGGTTGGGGGTTCTCTTTAATAATCAGAATTGATTTCTGTCGAAAAGAACACTTTTTGGGACATTAGGATAACCAAAGACTGGGGGACGGGGGGGGGACATAACGCTCTAATTTATACCTTGCAGTTTGTATGCAGCTCTTAGATGACAGTTAATAGCTCACTGTTCTAAGTTAGGATTTTAACTTATAAACTGCAAGTAACAAAATGGTCTCTGACAAAAGCAGTAGCCCACTGACCTATTTACATTATGTGCACTTTGTGATCTGCATGGCGCATGTTCTTTGCAGCTGGTACATTAACCCTCTGAGCTACCTTTCCATGAGTCAAAACTTCCACTAGACAAAATTCTGATCTCTCTCTAGGAAGAACACTAATCACCAGAGTTATCATGACATTTTTATTGTTGCCGAAAATTGCTGGAAGCCAGGAAGGAGGCAGCAAGCGTTTTTAAAACCATAATATACTTGCAAACATGATGCCTTCACCTAAAGTCCCACCTGGTGCGGTCACACTGGTTGCACCGCCCTAGAGCTGGCCCTTCTCAAGGGTCCTGTGACCTCAGTGACTGTTGATCTAGGGTGTGCTGCTTCATAGGCCTACTTGCAAGACTGGAGGTGACCTTCAGTATGGATAGTGGTGGACAAGCCTTGAAGGTTAACCTACACTTGTCATGCTAGGGTCCACCTGCTGGTGTGAAGACACCAGGACTTCTAAGGTGTTGCAAAGCCTTCTAAGGTTTAGCATGGGATTGTGCTCTCGCAGGAGAGTGGTCTGGTGGGCTGGGTATTAAGGCTTAACCTGGTTCCCAGTTCCAAATTCAGCAGCTCTGACCATAGTGCCACATCCTCTCCCCCACTGAACACCGTACTGCCCCACTGAGAAAAACTCCCACTGTTTTCAACTACAACCCAATTGTTGCCCGCTATAAACACCTGGATGCGCAATTTAAATTACGCACTAGACAAGAGCAATATGCGGCCCACAAAAAAAAAAGGAACAACATCCTGGAAGAAGCAAAGACTTATAGGGAATGCAAAATTTAGCAAACCATGGGAAATGTAAGCAGGAACAACATGGTTACCTTAATGCTTTTACACTCACTATTCAGAAATCAGTGAGTGCTTTTGCCTGAAAAGTTAAGGACACGACTACAGGGCCCTGAATTGACCCATTTCAATGGCCATTGCTTATATCCTTACAAAACGTAAGCAGTATGGTAAAAAGACCACATCCCTGGATGCAGAGCCGCAGCACACATTTTGTTTTCCAATCCACACATTTTGGTACCTCCAGGATTGGTGCACTAGTTCCAAGTCCAGGGAAAACAAAGACAAGAAAACTAAAAATAGCGCTTCACTGGCAAACTCTGTAAAAGTGGCGCTAATGTGTTTCAGTGTGAATAAAATCAGTTTGGAAAAGGGGGTGGTGATGAACAGAGTGTCTGAATTAAGCAGACCACTCTTACCCAGTCCAAAGATCAGGGCTTGATCCATCACCGTTATTTTTCTCACTGCACCATCCCAGTTCAGAACCTGGCTATATGCAAATCAGTCTGTCCCTGGCCCAGTGCATCATGGGAACAGGGCAGACTAAACTACCAAGCTAATTCTTTACCAGAAAGCAGACAAGCTACCGGGGACCGGTTTCTGGCATTTCAGCCGTCGTCGGCCCGGCTTGCTTGAATCCTGATGGTGCAGTGAGAAAGGGACTCATGTCTGAGTATACCCTGCCACACCTATAGTGGCCAAAAACGATTCAGAAAAGGGGGTGGTGATGAACAGAGTGTCTGAATTAAGCAAACCACTCTTACCCAGTCCAAAGATCAGGGCTTGATCCATCACCGTTATTTATCTCACTGCACCATCCCAGTTCAGAACCTGGCTATATGCAAATCAATCTGTCCCTGGCCCAGTGCATCATGGGAACAGGGCAGACTAAACTACCAAGCCAATTCTTTACCAGAAAGGAGACAAGCTACCGGGGACCGGTTTCTGGCATTTCAGCCGTCGTCGGCCCGGCTTGCTTGAATCCTGATGGTGCAGTGAGAAAGGGACTCATGTCTGAGTATACCCAGGATTCAAACAAGCCGGGCCGAAGACGGCTGGAATGCCAGAAACCGGTCCCTGGAAGCTTGTTTCCTTCCCAGTATAAGAATTGGCTTGGTAGTTTGGTCTGTCCTGTTCCCATGATGCACTGGGCCAGGGACAGACTAATTTGCATGTAGCCAGGTTCTGAGCTGGGATGGTGCAGTGAGCTAAAAAACGGTGATGGATCAAGCCCTGATCTGTTGACTGGGTATGAGTGTTCTGTTTAATTCAGATACTCTGTCCATCACCACCCCCTTTTCTGAATCGTTTTGTCCACCATTAGCGTGGAAGGGTATACTCAGATGTGAGTCCCTTGCTCATTGCAACATCAGGATTCAAGCAAGCTGGGCCGAAGACGGCTGTAATGCCCGAAACCGGTCCCCGGAAGCTTGTTTCCTTCCCAGTATAAGAATTGGCTTGGTAGTTTGGTCTGTCCTGTTCCCATGATGCACTGGGCCAGGGACAGACTAATTTGCATGTAGCCAGGTTCTGAGCTGGGATGGTGCAGTGAGCTAAAAAACGGTGATGGATCAAGCCCTGACCTGTTGACTGGGTATGAGTGTTCTGTTTAATTCAGATACTCCGTCCATCACCACCCCCTTTTCTGAATCGTTTTGTCCACCATAAGCGTGGAAGGGTATACTCAGATGTGAGTCCCTTGCTCATAGCACCATCAGGATTTAAGCAAGCCGGGCCGAAGACGTCTGTAATGCCAGAAACCGGTCCCCGGAAGCTTGTTTCCTTCCCAGTATAAGAATTGGCTTGGTAGTTTGGTCTGTCCTGTTCCCATGATGCACTGGGCCAGGGACAGACTAATTTGCATGTAGCCAGGTTCTGAGCTGGGATGGTGCAGTGAGCTAAAAAACGGTGATGGATCAAGCCCTGATCTGTTGACTGGGTATGAGTGTTCTGTTTAATTCAGATACTCTGGCCATCACCACCTCCTTTTCTGAATCGTTTTGTCCACCATAAGCGTGGAAGGGTATACTCAGATGTGAGTCCCTTGCTCATTGCACCATCAGGATTCAAGCAAGCCGGGCCGAAGACGGCTGTAATGCCAGAAACCGGTCCCCAGAAGCTTGTTTCCTTCCCAGTATAAGAATTGGCTTGGTAGTTTGGTCTGTCCTGTTCCCATGATGCACTGGGCCAGGGACAGACTAATTTGCATGTAGCCAGGTTCTGAGCTGGGATCGTGCAGTGAGCTAAAAAACGGTGATGGATCAAGCCCTGATCTGTTGACTGGGTATGAGTGTTCTGTTTAATTCAGATACTCTGTCCATCACCACCCCCTTTTCTGAATCGTTTTGTCCACCATAAGCGTGGAAGGGTATACTCAGATGTGAGTCCCTTGCTCATTGCACCATCAGGATTCAAGCAAGCCGGGCCGAAGACGGCTGTAATGCCCGAAACCGGTCCCCGGAAGCTTGTTTCCTTCCCAGTATAAGAATTGGCTTGGTAGTTTGGTCTGTCCTGTTCCCATGATGCACTGGGCCAGGGACAGACTAATTTGCATGTAGCCAGGTTCTGAGCTGGGATGGTGCAGTGAGCTAAAAAACGGTGATGGATCAAGCCCTGATCTGTTGACTGGGTATGAGTGTTCTGTTTAATTCAGATACTCTGTCCATCACCACCCCCTTTTCTGAATCGTTTTGTCCACCATAAGCGTTGAAGGGTATACTCAGATGTGAGTCCCTTGCTCATTGCACCATCAGGATTCAAGCAAGCCGGGCCGAAGACGGCTGTAATGCCAGAAACCGGTCCCCGGAAGCTTGTTTCCTTCCCAGTATAAGAATTGGCTTGGTAGTTTGGTCTGTCCTGTTCCCATGATGCACTGGGCCAGGGACAGACTAATTTGCATGTAGCCAGGTTCTGAGCTGGGATGGTGCAGTGAGCTAAAAAACGGTGATGGATCAAGCCCTGATCTGTTGACTGGGTATGAGTGTTCTGTTTAATTCAGATACTCTGTCCATCACCACCCCCTTTTCTGAATCGTTTTGTCCACCATAAGCGTGGAAGGGTATACTCAGATGTGAGTCCCTTGCTCATTGCACCATCAGGATTCAAGCAAGCCGGGCCGAAGACGGCTGTAATGCCAGAAACCGGTCCCCGGAAGCTTGTTTCCTTCCCAGTATAAGAATTGTCTTGGTAGTTTGGTCTGTCCTGTTCCCATGATGCACTGGGCCAGGGACAGACTAATTTGCATGTAGCCAGGTTCTGAGCTGGGATGGTGCAGTGAGCTAAAAAACGGTGATGGATCAAGCCCTGACCTGTTGACTGGGTATGAGTGTTCTGTTTAATTCAGATACTCTGTCCATCACCACCCCCTTTTCTGAATCGTTTTGTCCACCATAAGCGTGGAAGGGTATACTCAGATGTGAGTCCCTTGCTCATAGCACCATCAGGATTCAAGCAAGCCGGGCCGAAGACGGCTGTAATGCCAGAAACCGGTCCCCGGAAGCTTGTTTCCTTCCCAGTATAAGAATTGGCTTGGTAGTTTGGTCTGTCCTGTTCCCATGATGCACTGGACCAGGGACAGACTAATTTGCATGTAGCCAGGTTCTGAGCTGGGATGGTGCAGTGAGCTAAAAAACGGTGATGGATCAAGCCCTGATCTGTTGACTGGGTATGAGTGTTCTGTTTAATTCAGATACTCTGTCCATCACCACCCCCTTTTCTGAATCGTTTTGTCCACCATAAGCGTGGAAGGGTATACTCAGATGTGAGTCCCTTGCTCATTGCACCATCAGGATTCAAGCAAGCCGGGCCGAAGACGGCTGTAATGCCAGAAACCGGTCCCCGGAAGCTTGTTTCCTTCCCAGTATAAGAATTGGCTTGGTAGTTTGGTCTGTCCTGTTCCCATGATGCACTGGGCCAGGGACAGACTAATTTGCATGTAGCCAGGTTCTGAGCTGGGATGGTGCAGTGAGCTAAAAAACGGTGATGGATCAAGCCCTGATCTGTTGACTGGGTATGAGTGTTCTGTTTAATTCAGATACTCTGTCCATCACCACCCCCTTTTCTGAATCGTTTTGTCCACCATAAGCGTGGAAGGGTATACTCAGATGTGAGTCCCTTGCTCATTGCACCATCAGGATTCAAGCAAGCCGGGCCGAAGACGGCTGTAATGCCAGAAACCGGTCCCTGGAAGCTTGTTTCCTTCCCAGTATAAGAATTGGCTTGGTAGTTTGGTCTGTCCTGTTCCCATGATGCACTGGGCCAGGGACAGACTAATTTGCATGTAGCCAGGTTCTGAGCTGGGATGGTGCAGTGAGCTAAAAAACGGTGATGGATCAAGCCCTGATCTGTTGACTGGGTATGAGTGTTCTGTTTAATTCAGATACTCTGTCCATCACCACCCCCTTTTCTGAATCGTTTTGTCCACCATTAGCGTGGAAGGGTATACTCAGATGTGAGTCCCTTGCTCATTGCACCATCAGGATTCAAGCAAGCTGGGCCGAAGACGGCTGTAATGCCCGAAACCGGTCCCCGGAAGCTTGTTTCCTTCCCAGTATAAGAATTGGCTTGGTAGTTTGGTCTGTCCTGTTCCCATGATGCACTGGGCCAGGGACAGACTAATTTGCATGTAGCCAGGTTCTGAGCTGGGATGGTGCAGTGAGCTAAAAAACGGTGATGGATCAAGCCCTGACCTGTTGACTGGGTATGAGTGTTCTGTTTAATTCAGATACTCCGTCCATCACCACCCCCTTTTCTGAATCGTTTTGTCCACCATAAGCGTGGAAGGGTATACTCAGATGTGAGTCCCTTGCTCATAGCACCATCAGGATTCAAGCAAGCCGGGCCAAAGACGGCTGTAATGCCAGAAACCGGTCCCCGGAAGCTTGTTTCCTTCCCAGTATAAGAATTGGCTTGGTAGTTTGGTCTGTCCTGTTCCCATGATGCACTGGGCCAGGGACAGACTAATTTGCATGTAGCCAGGTTCTGAGCTGGGATGGTGCAGTGAGCTAAAAAACGGTGATGGATCAAGCCCTGATCTGTTGACTGGGTATGAGTGTTCTGTTTAATTCAGATACTCTGTCCATCACCACCCCCTTTTCTGAATCGTTTTGTCCACCATAAGCGTGGAAGGGTATACTCAGATGTGAGTCCCTTGCTCATTGCACCATCAGGATTCAAGCAAGCCGGGCCGAAGACGGCTGTAATGCCAGAAACCGGTCCCCGGAAGCTTGTTTCCTTCCCAGTATAAGAATTGGCTTGGTAGTTTGGTCTGTCCTGTTCCCATGATGCACTGGGCCAGGGACAGACTAATTTGCATGTAGCCAGGTTCTGAGCTGGGATGGTGCAGTGAGCTAAAAAACGGTGATGGATCAAGCCCTGATCTGTTGACTGGGTATGAGTGTTCTGTTTAATTCAGATACTCTGTCCATCACCACCCCCTTTTCTGAATCGTTTTGTCCACCATAAGCGTGGAAGGGTATACTCAGATGTGAGTCCCTTGCTCATTGCACCATCAGGATTCAAGCAAGCCGGGCCGAAGACGGCTGTAATGCCAGAAACCGGTCCCTGGAAGCTTGTTTCCTTCCCAGTATAAGAATTGGCTTGGTAGTTTGGTCTGTCCTGTTCCCATGATGCACTGGGCCAGGGACAGACTAATTTGCATGTAGCCAGGTTCTGAGCTGGGATGGTGCAGTGAGCTAAAAAACGGTGATGGATCAAGCCCTGATCTGTTGACTGGGTATGAGTGTTCTGTTTAATTCAGATACTCTGTCCATCACCACCCCCTTTTCTGAATCGTTTTGTCCACCATTAGCGTGGAAGGGTATACTCAGATGTGAGTCCCTTGCTCATTGCACCATCAGGATTCAAGCAAGCTGGGCCGAAGACGGCTGTAATGCCCGAAACCGGTCCCCGGAAGCTTGTTTCCTTCCCAGTATAAGAATTGGCTTGGTAGTTTGGTCTGTCCTGTTCCCATGATGCACTGGGCCAGGGACAGACTAATTTGCATGTAGCCAGGTTCTGAGCTGGGATGGTGCAGTGAGCTAAAAAACGATGATGGATCAAGCCCTGATCTGTTGACTGGGTATGAGTGTTCTGTTTAATTCAGATACTCTGTCCATCACCACCCCCTTTTCTGAATCGTTTTGTCCACCATAAGCGTTGAAGGGTATACTCAGATGTGAGTCCCTTGCTCATTGCACCATCAGGATTCAAGCAAGCCGGGCCGAAGACGGCTGTAATGCCAGAAACCGGTCCCCGGAAGCTTGTTTCCTTCCCAGTATAAGAATTGGCTTGGTAGTTTGGTCTGTCCTGTTCCCATGATGCACTGGGCCAGGGACAGACTAATTTGCATGTAGCCAGGTTCTGAGCTGGGATGGTGCAGTGAGCTAAAAAACGGTGATGGATCAAGCCCTGATCTGTTGACTGGGTATGAGTGTTCTGTTTAATTCAGATACTCTGTCCATCACCACCCCCTTTTCTGAATCGTTTTGTCCACCATAAGCGTGGAAGGGTATACTCAGATGTGAGTCCCTTGCTCATTGCACCATCAGGATTCAAGCAAGCCGGGCCGAAGACGGCTGTAATGCCAGAAACCGGTCCCCGGAAGCTTGTTTCCTTCCCAGTATAAGAATTGTCTTGGTAGTTTGGTCTGTCCTGTTCCCATGATGCACTGGGCCAGGGACAGACTAATTTGTATGTAGCCAGGTTCTGAGCTGGGATGGTGCAGTGAGCTAAAAAACGGTGATGGATCAAGCCCTGACCTGTTGACTGGGTATGAGTGTTCTGTTTAATTCAGATAGTCTGTCCATCACCACCCCCTTTTCTGAATCGTTTTGTCCACCATAAGCGTGGAAGGGTATACTCAGATGTGAGTCCCTTGCTCATAGCACCATCAGGATTCAAGCAAGCCGGGCCGAAGACGGCTGTAATGCCAGAAACCGGTCCCCGGAAGCTTGTTTCCTTCCCAGTATAAGAATTGGCTTGGTAGTTTGGTCTGTCCTGTTCCCATGATGCACTGGGCCAGGGACAGACTAATTTGCATGTAGCCAGGTTCTGAGCTGGGATGGTGCAGTGAGCTAAAAAACGGTGATGGATCAAGCCCTGATCTGTTGACTGGGTATGAGTGTTCTGTTTAATTCAGATACTCTGTCCATCACCACCCCCTTTTCTGAATCGTTTTGTCCACCATAAGCGTGGAAGGGTATACTCAGATGTGAGTCCCTTGCTCATTGCACCATCAGGATTCAAGCAAGCCGGGCCGAAGACGGCTGTAATGCCAGAAACCGGTCCCTGGAAGCTTGTTTCCTTCCCAGTATAAGAATTGGCTTGGTAGTTTGGTCTGTCCTGTTCCCATGATGCACTGGGCCAGGGACAGACTAATTTGCATGTAGCCAGGTTCTGAGCTGGGATGGTGCAGTGAGCTAAAAAATGGTGATGGATCAAGCCCTGATCTGTTGACTGGGTATGAGTGTTCTGTTTAATTCAGATACTCTGTCCATCACCACCACCTTTTCTGAATCGTTTTGTTCACCATAAGCGTGGAAGGGTATACTCAGATGTGAGTCCCTTGCTCATTGCACCATCAGGATTCAAGCAAGCCGGGCCGAAGACGGCTGTAATGCCAGAAACCGGTCCCTGGAAGCTTGTTTCCTTCCCAGTATAAGAATTGGCTTGGTAGTTTGGTCTGTCCTGTTCCCATGATGCACTGGGCCAGGGACAGACTAATTTGCATGTAGCCAGGTTCTGAGCTGGGATGGTGCAGTGAGCTAAAAAACGGTGATGGATCAAGCCCTGATCTGTTGACTGGGTATGAGTGTTCTGTTTAATTCAGATACTCTGTCCATCACCACCCCCTTTTCTGAATCGTTTTGTCCACCATTAGCGTGGAAGGGTATACTCAGATGTGAGTCCCTTGCTCATTGCAACATCAGGATTCAAGCAAGCTGGGCCGAAGACGGCTGTAATGCCCGAAACCGGTCCCCGGAAGCTTGTTTCCTTCCCAGTATAAGAATTGGCTTGGTAGTTTGGTCTGTCCTGTTCCCATGATGCACTGGGCCAGGGACAGACTAATTTGCATGTAGCCAGGTTCTGAGCTGGGATGGTGCAGTGAGCTAAAAAACGGTGATGGATCAAGCCCTGACCTGTTGACTGGGTATGAGTGTTCTGTTTAATTCAGATACTCCGTCCATCACCACCCCCTTTTCTGAATCGTTTTGTCCACCATAAGCGTGGAAGGGTATACTCAGATGTGAGTCCCTTGCTCATAGCACCATCAGGATTTAAGCAAGCCGGGCCGAAGACGTCTGTAATGCCAGAAACCGGTCCCCGGAAGCTTGTTTCCTTCCCAGTATAAGAATTGGCTTGGTAGTTTGGTCTGTCCTGTTCCCATGATGCACTGGGCCAGGGACAGACTAATTTGCATGTAGCCAGGTTCTGAGCTGGGATGGTGCAGTGAGCTAAAAAACGGTGATGGATCAAGCCCTGATCTGTTGACTGGGTATGAGTGTTCTGTTTAATTCAGATACTCTGGCCATCACCACCTCCTTTTCTGAATCGTTTTGTCCACCATAAGCGTGGAAGGGTATACTCAGATGTGAGTCCCTTGCTCATTGCACCATCAGGATTCAAGCAAGCCGGGCCGAAGACGGCTGTAATGCCAGAAACCGGTCCCCAGAAGCTTGTTTCCTTCCCAGTATAAGAATTGGCTTGGTAGTTTGGTCTGTCCTGTTCCCATGATGCACTGGGCCAGGGACAGACTAATTTGCATGTAGCCAGGTTCTGAGCTGGGATCGTGCAGTGAGCTAAAAAACGGTGATGGATCAAGCCCTGATCTGTTGACTGGGTATGAGTGTTCTGTTTAATTCAGATACTCTGTCCATCACCACCCCCTTTTCTGAATCGTTTTGTCCACCATAAGCGTGGAAGGGTATACTCAGATGTGAGTCCCTTGCTCATTGCACCATCAGGATTCAAGCAAGCCAGGCCGAAGACGGCTGTAATGCCCGAAACCGGTCCCCGGAAGCTTGTTTCCTTCCCAGTATAAGAATTGGCTTGGTAGTTTGGTCTGTCCTGTTCCCATGATGCACTGGGCCAGGGACAGACTAATTTGCATGTAGCCAGGTTCTGAGCTGGGATGGTGCAGTGAGCTAAAAAACGGTGATGGATCAAGCCCTGATCTGTTGACTGGGTATGAGTGTTCTGTTTAATTCAGATACTCTGTCCATCACCACCCCCTTTTCTGAATCGTTTTGTCCACCATAAGCGTTGAAGGGTATACTCAGATGTGAGTCCCTTGCTCATTGCACCATCAGGATTCAAGCAAGCCGGGCCGAAGACGGCTGTAATGCCAGAAACCGGTCCCCGGAAGCTTGTTTCCTTCCCAGTATAAGAATTGGCTTGGTAGTTTGGTCTGTCCTGTTCCCATGATGCACTGGGCCAGGGACAGACTAATTTGCATGTAGCCAGGTTCTGAGCTGGGATGGTGCAGTGAGCTAAAAAACGGTGATGGATCAAGCCCTGATCTGTTGACTGGGTATGAGTGTTCTGTTTAATTCAGATACTCTGTCCATCACCACCCCCTTTTCTGAATCGTTTTGTCCACCATAAGCGTGGAAGGGTATACTCAGATGTGAGTCCCTTGCTCATTGCACCATCAGGATTCAAGCAAGCCGGGCCGAAGACGGCTGTAATGCCAGAAACCGGTCCCCGGAAGCTTGTTTCCTTCCCAGTATAAGAATTGTCTTGGTAGTTTGGTCTGTCCTGTTCCCATGATGCACTGGGCCAGGGACAGACTAATTTGCATGTAGCCAGGTTCTGAGCTGGGATGGTGCAGTGAGCTAAAAAACGGTGATGGATCAAGCCCTGATCTGTTGACTGGGTATGAGTGTTCTGTTTAATTCAGATACTCTGTCCATCACCATCCCCTTTTCTGAATCGTTTTGTCCACCATAAGCGTGGAAGGGTATACTCAGATGTGAGTCCCTTGCTCATTGCACCATCAGGATTCAAGCAAGCCGGGCCGAAGACGGCTGTAATGCCAGAAACCGGTCCCCGGAAGCTTGTTTCCTTCCCAGTATAAGAATTGGCTTGGTAGTTTGGTCTGTCCTGTTCCCATGATGCACTGGGCCAGGGACAGACTAATTTGCATGTAGCCAGGTTCTGAGCTGGGATGGTGCAGTGAGCTAAAAAACGGTGATGGATCAAGCCCTGATCTGTTGACTGGGTATGAGTGTTCTGTTTAATTCAGATACTCTGTCCATCACCACCCCCTTTTCTGAATCGTTTTGTCCACCATAAGCGTGGAAGGGTATACTCAGATGTGAGTCCCTTGCTCATTGCACCATCAGGATTCAAGCAAGCCGGGCCGAAGACGGCTGTAATGCCAGAAACCGGTCCCTGGAAGCTTGTTTCCTTCCCAGTATAAGAATTGGCTTGGTAGTTTGGTCTGTCCTGTTCCCATGATGCACTGGGCCAGGGACAGACTAATTTGCATGTAGCCAGGTTCTGAGCTGGGATGGTGCAGTGAGCTAAAAAACGGTGATGGATCAAGCCCTGATCTGTTGACTGGGTATGAGTGTTCTGTTTAATTCAGATACTCTGTCCATCACCACCCCCTTTTCTGAATCGTTTTGTCCACCATTAGCGTGGAAGGGTATACTCAGATGTGAGTCCCTTGCTCATTGCACCATCAGGATTCAAGCAAGCTGGGCCGAAGACGGCTGTAATGCCCGAAACCGGTCCCCGGAAGCTTGTTTCCTTCCCAGTATAAGAATTGGCTTGGTAGTTTGGTCTGTCCTGTTCCCATGATGCACTGGGCCAGGGACAGACTAATTTGCATGTAGCCAGGTTCTGAGCTGGGATGGTGCAGTGAGCTAAAAAACGGTGATGGATCAAGCCCTGACCTGTTGACTGGGTATGAGTGTTCTGTTTAATTCAGATACTCCGTCCATCACCACCCCCTTTTCTGAATCGTTTTGTCCACCATAAGCGTGGAAGGGTATACTCAGATGTGAGTCCCTTGCTCATAGCACCATCAGGATTCAAGCAAGCCGGGCCAAAGACGGCTGTAATGCCAGAAACCGGTCCCCGGAAGCTTGTTTCCTTCCCAGTATAAGAATTGGCTTGGTAGTTTGGTCTGTCCTGTTCCCATGATGCACTGGGCCAGGGACAGACTAATTTGCATGTAGCCAGGTTCTGAGCTGGGATGGTGCAGTGAGCTAAAAAACGGTGATGGATCAAGCCCTGATCTGTTGACTGGGTATGAGTGTTCTGTTTAATTCAGATACTCTGTCCATCACCACCCCCTTTTCTGAATCGTTTTGTCCACCATAAGCGTGGAAGGGTATACTCAGATGTGAGTCCCTTGCTCATTGCACCATCAGGATTCAAGCAAGCCGGGCCGAAGACGGCTGTAATGCCAGAAACCGGTCCCCGGAAGCTTGTTTCCTTCCCAGTATAAGAATTGTCTTGGTAGTTTGGTCTGTCCTGTTCCCATGATGCACTGGGCCAGGGACAGACTAATTTGCATGTAGCCAGGTTCTGAGCTGGGATGGTGCAGTGAGCTAAAAAACGGTGATGGATCAAGCCCTGATCTGTTGACTGGGTATGAGTGTTCTGTTTAATTCAGATACTCTGTCCATCACCATCCCCTTTTCTGAATCGTTTTGTCCACCATAAGCGTGGAAGGGTATACTCAGATGTGAGTCCCTTGCTCATTGCACCATCAGGATTCAAGCAAGCCGGGCCGAAGACGGCTGTAATGCCAGAAACCGGTCCCCGGAAGCTTGTTTCCTTCCCAGTATAAGAATTGGCTTGGTAGTTTGGTCTGTCCTGTTCCCATGATGCACTGGGCCAGGGACAGACTAATTTGCATGTAGCCAGGTTCTGAGCTGGGATGGTGCAGTGAGCTAAAAAACGGTGATGGATCAAGCCCTGATCTGTTGACTGGGTATGAGTGTTCTGTTTAATTCAGATACTCTGTCCATCACCACCCCCTTTTCTGAATCGTTTTGTCCACCATAAGCGTGGAAGGGTATACTCAGATGTGAGTCCCTTGCTCATTGCACCATCAGGATTCAAGCAAGCCGGGCCGAAGACGGCTGTAATGCCAGAAACCGGTCCCTGGAAGCTTGTTTCCTTCCCAGTATAAGAATTGGCTTGGTAGTTTGGTCTGTCCTGTTCCCATGATGCACTGGGCCAGGGACAGACTAATTTGCATGTAGCCAGGTTCTGAGCTGGGATGGTGCAGTGAGCTAAAAAACGGTGATGGATCAAGCCCTGATCTGTTGACTGGGTATGAGTGTTCTGTTTAATTCAGATACTCTGTCCATCACCACCCCCTTTTCTGAATCGTTTTGTCCACCATTAGCGTGGAAGGGTATACTCAGATGTGAGTCCCTTGCTCATTGCACCATCAGGATTCAAGCAAGCTGGGCCGAAGACGGCTGTAATGCCCGAAACCGGTCCCCGGAAGCTTGTTTCCTTCCCAGTATAAGAATTGGCTTGGTAGTTTGGTCTGTCCTGTTCCCATGATGCACTGGGCCAGGGACAGACTAATTTGCATGTAGCCAGGTTCTGAGCTGGGATGGTGCAGTGAGCTAAAAAACGGTGATGGATCAAGCCCTGACCTGTTGACTGGGTATGAGTGTTCTGTTTAATTCAGATACTCCGTCCATCACCACCCCCTTTTCTGAATCGTTTTGTCCACCATAAGCGTGGAAGGGTATACTCAGATGTGAGTCCCTTGCTCATAGCACCATCAGGATTCAAGCAAGCCGGGCCAAAGACGGCTGTAATGCCAGAAACCGGTCCCCGGAAGCTTGTTTCCTTCCCAGTATAAGAATTGGCTTGGTAGTTTGGTCTGTCCTGTTCCCATGATGCACTGGGCCAGGGACAGACTAATTTGCATGTAGCCAGGTTCTGAGCTGGGATGGTGCAGTGAGCTAAAAAACGGTGATGGATCAAGCCCTGATCTGTTGACTGGGTATGAGTGTTCTGTTTAATTCAGATACTCTGTCCATCACCACCCCCTTTTCTGAATCGTTTTGTCCACCATAAGCGTGGAAGGGTATACTCAGATGTGAGTCCCTTGCTCATTGCACCATCAGGATTCAAGCAAGCCGGGCCGAAGACGGCTGTAATGCCAGAAACCGGTCCCCGGAAGCTTGTTTCCTTCCCAGTATAAGAATTGGCTTGGTAGTTTGGTCTGTCCTGTTCCCATGATGCACTGGGCCAGGGACAGACTAATTTGCATGTAGCCAGGTTCTGAGCTGGGATGGTGCAGTGAGCTAAAAAACGGTGATGGATCAAGCCCTGATCTGTTGACTGGGTATGAGTGTTCTGTTTAATTCAGATACTCTGTCCATCACCACCCCCTTTTCTGAATCGTTTTGTCCACCATAAGCGTGGAAGGGTATACTCAGATGTGAGTCCCTTGCTCATTGCACCATCAGGATTCAAGCAAGCCGGGCCGAAGACGGCTGTAATGCCAGAAACCGGTCCCTGGAAGCTTGTTTCCTTCCCAGTATAAGAATTGGCTTGGTAGTTTGGTCTGTCCTGTTCCCATGATGCACTGGGCCAGGGACAGACTAATTTGCATGTAGCCAGGTTCTGAGCTGGGATGGTGCAGTGAGCTAAAAAACGGTGATGGATCAAGCCCTGATCTGTTGACTGGGTATGAGTGTTCTGTTTAATTCAGATACTCTGTCCATCACCACCCCCTTTTCTGAATCGTTTTGTCCACCATTAGCGTGGAAGGGTATACTCAGATGTGAGTCCCTTGCTCATTGCACCATCAGGATTCAAGCAAGCTGGGCCGAAGACGGCTGTAATGCCCGAAACCGGTCCCCGGAAGCTTGTTTCCTTCCCAGTATAAGAATTGGCTTGGTAGTTTGGTCTGTCCTGTTCCCATGATGCACTGGGCCAGGGACAGACTAATTTGCATGTAGCCAGGTTCTGAGCTGGGATGGTGCAGTGAGCTAAAAAACGATGATGGATCAAGCCCTGATCTGTTGACTGGGTATGAGTGTTCTGTTTAATTCAGATACTCTGTCCATCACCACCCCCTTTTCTGAATCGTTTTGTCCACCATAAGCGTTGAAGGGTATACTCAGATGTGAGTCCCTTGCTCATTGCACCATCAGGATTCAAGCAAGCCGGGCCGAAGACGGCTGTAATGCCAGAAACCGGTCCCCGGAAGCTTGTTTCCTTCCCAGTATAAGAATTGGCTTGGTAGTTTGGTCTGTCCTGTTCCCATGATGCACTGGGCCAGGGACAGACTAATTTGCATGTAGCCAGGTTCTGAGCTGGGATGGTGCAGTGAGCTAAAAAACGGTGATGGATCAAGCCCTGATCTGTTGACTGGGTATGAGTGTTCTGTTTAATTCAGATACTCTGTCCATCACCACCCCCTTTTCTGAATCGTTTTGTCCACCATAAGCGTGGAAGGGTATACTCAGATGTGAGTCCCTTGCTCATTGCACCATCAGGATTCAAGCAAGCCGGGCCGAAGACGGCTGTAATGCCAGAAACCGGTCCCCGGAAGCTTGTTTCCTTCCCAGTATAAGAATTGTCTTGGTAGTTTGGTCTGTCCTGTTCCCATGATGCACTGGGCCAGGGACAGACTAATTTGCATGTAGCCAGGTTCTGAGCTGGGATGGTGCAGTGAGCTAAAAAACGGTGATGGATCAAGCCCTGACCTGTTGACTGGGTATGAGTGTTCTGTTTAATTCAGATAGTCTGTCCATCACCACCCCCTTTTCTGAATCGTTTTGTCCACCATAAGCGTGGAAGGGTATACTCAGATGTGAGTCCCTTGCTCATAGCACCATCAGGATTCAAGCAAGCCGGGCCGAAGACGGCTGTAATGCCAGAAACTGGTCCCCGGAAGCTTGTTTCCTTCCCAGTATAAGAATTGGCTTGGTAGTTTGGTCTGTCCTGTTCCCATGATGCACTGGGCCAGGGACAGACTAATTTGCATGTAGCCAGGTTCTGAGCTGGGATGGTGCAGTGAGCTAAAAAACGGTGATGGATCAAGCCCTGATCTGTTGACTGGGTATGAGTGTTCTGTTTAATTCAGATACTCTGTCCATCACCACCCCCTTTTCTGAATCGTTTTGTCCACCATAAGCGTGGAAGGGTATACTCAGATGTGAGTCCCTTGCTCATTGCACCATCAGGATTCAAGCAAGCCGGGCCGAAGACGGCTGTAATGCCAGAAACCGGTCCCTGGAAGCTTGTTTCCTTCCCAGTATAAGAATTGGCTTGGTAGTTTGGTCTGTCCTGTTCCCATGATGCACTGGGCCAGGGACAGACTAATTTGCATGTAGCCAGGTTCTGAGCTGGGATGGTGCAGTGAGCTAAAAAATGGTGATGGATCAAGCCCTGATCTGTTGACTGGGTATGAGTGTTCTGTTTAATTCAGATACTCTGTCCATCACCACCCCCTTTTCTGAATCGTTTTGTCCACCATTAGCGTGGAAGGGTATACTCAGATGTGAGTCCCTTGCTCATTGCACCATCAGGATTCAAGCAAGCTGGGCCGAAGACGGCTGTAATGCCCGAAACCGGTCCCCGGAAGCTTGTTTCCTTCCCAGTATAAGAATTGGCTTGGTAGTTTGGTCTGTCCTGTTCCCATGATGCACTGGGCCAGGGACAGACTAATTTGCATGTAGCCAGGTTCTGAGCTGGGATGGTGCAGTGAGCTAAAAAACGGTGATGGATCAAGCCCTGACCGGTTGACTGGGTATGAGTGTTCTGTTTAATTCAGATACTCCGTCCATCACCACCCCCTTTTCTGAATCGTTTTGTCCACCATAAGCGTGGAAGGGTATACTCAGATGTGAGTCCCTTGCTCATAGCACCATCAGGATTCAAGCAAGCCGGGCCGAAGACGGCTGTAATGCCAGAAACCGGTCCCCGGAAGCTTGTTTCCTTCCCAGTATAAGAATTGGCTTGGTAGTTTGGTCTGTCCTGTTCCCATGATGCACTGGGCCAGGGACAGACTAATTTGCATGTAGCCAGGTTCTGAGCTGGGATGGTGCAGTGAGCTAAAAAACGGTGATGGATCAAGCCCTGATCTGTTGACTGGGTATGAGTGTTCTGTTTAATTCAGATACTCTGTCCATCACCACCCCCTTTTCTGAATCGTTTTGTCCACCATAAGCGTGGAAGGGTATACTCAGATGTGAGTCCCTTGCTCATTGCACCATCAGGATTCAAGCAAGCCGGGCCGAAGACGGCTGTAATGCCAGAAACCGGTCCCCGGAAGCTTGTTTCCTTCCCAGTATAAGAATTGGCTTGGTAGTTTGGTCTGTCCTGTTCCCATGATGCACTGGGCCAGGGAACGACTAATTTGCATGTAGCCAGGTTCTGAGCTGGGATGGTGCAGTGAGCTAAAAAACGGTGATGGATCAAGCCCTGATCTGTTGACTGGGTATGAGTGTTCTGTTTAATTCAGATACTCTGTCCATCACCACCCCCTTTTCTGAATCGTTTTGTCCACCATAAGCGTGGAAGGGTATACTCAGATGTGAGTCCCTTGCTCATTGCACCATCAGGATTCAAGCAAGCCGGGCCGAAGACGGCTGTAATGCCAGAAACCGGTCCCTGGAAGCTTGTTTCCTTCCCAGTATAAGAATTGGCTTGGTAGTTTGGTCTGTCCTGTTCCCATGATGCACTGGGCCAGGGACAGACTAATTTGCATGTAGCCAGGTTCTGAGCTGGGATGGTGCAGTGAGCTAAAAAACGGTGATGGATCAAGCCCTGATCTGTTGACTGGGTATGAGTGTTCTGTTTAATTCAGATACTCTGTCCATCACCACCCCCTTTTCTGAATCGTTTTGTCCACCATTAGCGTGGAAGGGTATACTCAGATGTGAGTCCCTTGCTCATTGCACCATCAGGATTCAAGCAAGCTGGGCCGAAGACGGCTGTAATGCCCGAAACCGGTCCCCGGAAGCTTGTTTCCTTCCCAGTATATGAATTGGCTTGGTAGTTTGGTCGTCCTGTTCCCATGATGCACTGGGCCAGGGACAGACTAATTTGCATGTAGCCAGGTTCTGAGCTGGGATGGTGCAGTGAGCTAAAAAACGGTGATGGATCAAGCCCTGATCTGTTGACTGGGTATGAGTGTTCTGTTTAATTCAGATACTCTGTCCATCACCACCCCCTTTTCTGAATCGTTTTGTCCACCATAAGCGTTGAAGGGTATACTCAGATGTGAGTCCCTTGCTCATTGCACCATCAGGATTCAAGCAAGCCGGGCCGAAGACGGCTGTAATGCCAGAAACCGGTCCCCGGAAGCTTGTTTCCTTCCCAGTATAAGAATTGGCTTGGTAGTTTGGTCTGTCCTGTTCCCATGATGCACTGGGCCAGGGACAGACTAATTTGCATGTAGCCAGGTTCTGAGCTGGGATGGTGCAGTGAGCTAAAAAACGGTGATGGATCAAGCCCTGATCTGTTGACTGGGTATGAGTGTTCTGTTTAATTCAGATACTCTGTCCATCACCACCCCCTTTTCTGAATCGTTTTGTCCACCATAAGCGTGGAAGGGTATACTCAGATGTGAGTCCCTTGCTCATTGCACCATCAGGATTCAAGCAAGCTGGGCCGAAGACGGCTGTAATGCCAGAAACCGGTCCCCGGAAGCTTGTTTCCTTCCCAGTATAAGAATTGGCTTGGTAGTTTGGTCTGTCCTGTTCCCATGATGCACTGGGCCAGGGACAGACTAATTTGCATGTAGCCAGGTTCTGAGCTGGGATGGTGCAGTGAGCTAAAAAACGGTGATGGATCAAGCCTTGATCTGTTGACTGGGTATGAGTGTTCTGTTTAATTCAGATACTCTGTCCATCACCACCCCCTTTTCTGAATCGTTTTGTCCACCATTAGCGTAGAAGGGTATACTCAGATGTGAGTCCCTTGCTCATTGCACCATCAGGATTCAAGCAAGCCGGGCCGAAGACGGCTGTAATGCCCGAAACCGGTCCCCGGAAGCTTGTTTCCTTCCCAGTATAAGAATTGGCTTGGTAGTTTGGTCTGTCCTGTTCCCATGATGCACTGGGCCAGGGACAGACTAATTTGCATGTAGCCAGGTTCTGAGCTGGGATGGTGCAGTGAGCTAAAAAACGGTGATGGATCAAGCCCTGATCTGTTGACTGGGTATGAGTGTTCTGTTTAATTCAGATACTCTGTCCATCACCACCCCCTTTTCTGAATCGTTTTGTCCACCATAAGCGTGGAAGGGTATACTCAGATGTGAGTCCCTTGCTCATTGCACCATCAGGATTCAAGCAAGCCGGGCCGAAGACGGCTGTAATGCCAGAAACCGGTCCCCGGAAGCTTGTTTCCTTCCCAGTATAAGAATTGGCTTGGTAGTTTGGTCTGTCCTGTTCCCATGATGCACTGGGCCAGGGACAGACTAATTTGCATGTAGCCAGGTTCTGAGCTGGGATGGTGCAGTGAGCTAAAAAACGGTGATGGATCAAGCCCTGATCTGTTGACTGGGTATGAGTGTTCTGTTTAATTCAGATACTCTGTCCATCACCACCCCCTTTTCTGAATCGTTTTGTCCACCATAAGCGTGGAAGGGTATACTCAGATGTGAGTCCCTTGCTCATTGCACCATCAGGATTCAAGCAAGCCGGGCCGAAGACGGCTGTAATGCCAGAAACCGGTCCCCGGAAGCTTGTTTCCTTCCCAGTATAAGAATTGGCTTGGTAGTTTGGTCTGTCCTGTTCCCATGATGCGCTGGGCCAGGGACAGACTAATTTGCATGTAGCCAGGTTCTGAGCTGGGATGGTGCAGTGAGCTAAAAAACGGTGATGGATCAAGCCCTGATCTGTTGACTGGGTATGAGTGTTCTGTTTAATTCAGATACTCTGTCCATCACCACCCCCTTTTCTGAATCGTTTTGTCCACCATAAGCGTGGAAGGGTATACTCAGATGTGAGTCCCTTGCTCATTGCACCATCAGGATTCAAGCAAGCCGGGCCGAAGACGGCTGTAATGCCAGAAACCGGTCCCCGGAAGCTTGTTTCCTTCCCAGTATAAGAATTGGCTTGGTAGTTTGGTCTGTCCTGTTCCCATGATGCACTGGGCCAGGGACAGACTAATTTGCATGTAGCCAGGTTCTGAGCTGGGATGGTGCAGTGAGCTAAAAAACGGTGATGGATCAAGCCCTGACCTGTTGACTGGGTAGGAGTGTTCTGTTTAATTCAGATACTCTGTCCATCACCACCCCCTTTTCTGAATCATTTTGTCCACCATAAGCGTGGAAGGGTATACTCAGATGTGAGTCCCTTGCTCATAGCACCATCAGGATTCAAGCAAGCCGGGCCGAAGACGGCTGTAATGCCAGAAACCGGTCCCCGGAAGCTTGTTTCCTTCCCAGTATAAGAATTGGCTTGGTAGTTTGGTCTGTCCTGTTCCCATGATGCACTGGGCCAGGGACAGACTAATTTGCATGTAGCCAGGTTCTGAGCTGGGATGGTGCAGTGAGCTAAAAAACGGTGATGGATCAAGCCCTGATCTGTTGACTGGGTATGAGTGTTCTGTTTAATTCAGATACTCTGTCCATCACCACCCCCTTTTCTGAATCGTTTTGTCCACCATTAGCGTGGAAGGGTATACTCAGATGTGAGTCCCTTGCTCATTGCACCATCAGGATTCAAGCAAGCCGGGCCGAAGACGGCTGTAATGCCCGAAACCGGTCCCCGGAAGCTTGTTTCCTTCCCAGTATAAGAATTGGCTTGGTAGTTTGGTCTGTCCTGTTCCCATGATGCACTGGGCCAGGGACAGACTAATTTGCATGTAGCCAGGTTCTGAGCTGGGATGGTGCAGTGAGCTAAAAAACGGTGATGGATCAAGCCCTGATCTGTTGACTGGGTATGAGTGTTCTGTTTAATTCAGATACTCTGTCCATCACCACCCCCTTTTCTGAATCGTTTTGTCCACCATAAGCGTTGAAGGGTATACTCAGATGTGAGTCCCTTGCTCATTGCACCATCAGGATTCAAGCAAGCCGGGCCTAAGACGGCTGTAATGCCAGAAACCGGTCCCCGGAAGCTTGTTTCCTTCCCAGTATAAGAATTGGCTTGGTAGTTTGGTCTGTCCTGTTCCCATGATGCACTGGGCCAGGGACAGACTAATTTGCATGTAGCCAGGTTCTGAGCTGGGATGGTGCAGTGAGCTAAAAAACGGTGATGGATCAAGCCCTGATCTGTTGACTGGGTATGAGTGTTCTGTTTAATTCAGATACTCTGTCCATCACCACCCCCTTTTCTGAATCGTTTTGTCCACCATAAGCGTGGAAGGGTATACTCAGATGTGAGTCCCTTGCTCATTGCACCATCAGGATTCAAGCAAGCCGGGCCGAAGACGGCTGTAATGCCAGAAACCGGTCCCCGGAAGCTTGTTTCCTTCCCAGTATAAGAATTGGCTTGGTAGTTTGGTCTGTCCTGTTCCCATGATGCACTGGGCCAGGGACAGACTAATTTGCATGTAGCCAGGTTCTGAGCTGGGATGGTGCAGTGAGCTAAAAAACGGTGATGGATCAAGCCCTGATCTGTTGACTGGGTATGAGTGTTCTGTTTAATTCAGATACTCTGTCCATCACCACCCCCTTTTCTGAATCGTTTTGTCCACCATAAGCGTGGAAGGGTATACTCAGATGTGAGTCCCTTGCTCATTGCACCATCAGGATTCAAGCAAGCCGGGCCGAAGACGGCTGTAATGCCAGAAACCGGTCCCCGGAAGCTTGTTTCCTTCCCAGTATAAGAATTGGCTTGGTAGTTTGGTCTGTCCTGTTCCCATGATGCGCTGGGCCAGGGACAGACTAATTTGCATGTAGCCAGGTTCTGAGCTGGGATGGTGCAGTGAGCTAAAAAACGGTGATGGATCAAGCCCTGATCTGTTGACTGGGTATGAGTGTTCTGTTTAATTCAGATACTCTGTCCATCACCACCCCCTTTTCTGAATCGTTTTGTCCACCATAAGCGTGGAAGGGTATACTCAGATGTGAGTCCCTTGCTCATTGCACCATCAGGATTCAAGCAAGCCGGGCCGAAGACGGCTGTAATGCCAGAAACCGGTCCCCGGAAGCTTGTTTCCTTCCCAGTATAAGAATTGGCTTGGTAGTTTGGTCTGTCCTGTTCCCATGATGCACTGGGCCAGGGACAGACTAATTTGCATGTAGCCAGGTTCTGAGCTGGGATGGTGCAGTGAGCTAAAAAACGGTGATGGATCAAGCCCTGACCTGTTGACTGGGTATGAGTGTTCTGTTTAATTCAGATACTCTGTCCATCACCACCCCCTTTTCTGAATCGTTTTGTCCACCATAAGCGTGGAAGGGTATACTCAGATGTGAGTCCCTTGCTCATTGCACCATCAGGATTCAAGCAAGCCGGGCCGAAGACGGCTGTAATGCCAGAAACCGGTCCCCGGAAGCTTGTTTCCTTCCCAGTATAAGAATTGGCTTGGTAGTTTGGTCTGTCCTGTTCCCATGATGCACTGGGCCAGGGACAGACTAATTTGCATGTAGCCAGGTTCTGAGCTGGGATGGTGCAGTGAGCTAAAAAACGGTGATGGATCAAGCCCTGACCTGTTGACTGGGTATGAGTGTTCTGTTTAATTCAGATACTCTGTCCATCACCACCCCCTTTTCTGAATCGTTTTGTCCACCATAAGCGTGGAAGGGTATACTCAGATGTGAGTCCCTTGCTCATTGCACCATCAGGATTCAAGCAAGCCGGGCCGAAGACGGCTGTAATGCCAGAAACCGGTCCCCGGAAGCTTGTTTCCTTCCCAGTATAAGAATTGGCTTGGTAGTTTGGTCTGTCCTGTTCCCATGATGCACTGGGCCAGGGACAGACTAATTTGCATGTAGCCAGGTTCTGAGCTGGGATGGTGCAGTGAGCTAAAAAACGGTGATGGATCAAGCCCTGATCTGTTGACTGGGTATGAGTGTTCTGTTTAATTCAGATACTCTGTCCATCACCACCCCCTTTTCTGAATCGTTTTGTCCACCATAAGCGTGGAAGGGTATACTCAGATGTGAGTCCCTTGCTCATTGCACCATCAGGATTCAAGCAAGCCGGGCCGAAGACGGCTGTAATGCCAGAAACCGGTCCCCGGAAGCTTGTTTCCTTCCCAGTATAAGAATTGGCTTGGTAGTTTGGTCTGTCCTGTTCCCATGATGCACTGGGCCAGGGACAGACTAATTTGCATGTAGCCAGGTTCTGAGCTGGGATGGTGCAGTGAGCTAAAAAAACGGTGATGGATCAAGCCCTGATCTGTTGACTGGGTATGAGTGTTCTGTTTAATTCAGATACTCTGTCCATCACCACCCCCTTTTCTCAATCGTTTTGTCCACCATAAGCGTGGAAGGGTATACTCAGATGTGAGTCCCTTGCTCATTGCACCATCAGGATTCAAGCAAGCCGGGCCGAAGACGGTTGTATTGCCAGAAACCGGTCCCTGGAAGCTTGTTTCCTTCCCAGTATAAGAATTGGCTTGGTAGTTTGGTCTGTCCTGTTCCCATGATGCACTGGGCCAGGGACAGACTAATTTGCATGTAGCCAGGTTCTGAGCTGGGATGGTGCAGTGAGCTAAAAAACGGTGATGGATCAAGCCCTGATCTGTTGACTGGGTATGAGTGTTCTGTTTAATTCAGATACTCTGTCCATCACCACCCCCTTTTCTGAATCGTTTTGTCCACCATTAGCGTGGAAGGGTATACTCAGATGTGAGTCCCTTGCTCATTGCACCATCAGGATTCAAGCAAGCTGGGCCGAAGACGGCTGTAATGCCCGAAACCGGTCCCCGGAAGCTTGTTTCCTTCCCAGTATAAGAATTGGCTTGGTAGTTTGGTCTGTCCTGTTCCCATGATGCGCTGGGCCAGGGACAGACTAATTTGCATGTAGCCAGGTTCTGAGCTGGGATGGTGCAGTGAGCTAAAAAACGGTGATGGATCAAGCCCTGATCTGTTGACTGGGTATGAGTGTTCTGTTTAATTCAGATACTCTGTCCATCACCACCCCCTTTTCTGAATCGTTTTGTCCACCATAAGCGTGGAAGGGTATACTCAGATGTGAGTCCCTTGCTCATTGCACCATCAGGATTCAAGCAAGCCGGGCCGAAGACGGCTGTAATGCCAGAAACCGGTCCCCGGATGCTTGTTTCCTTCCCAGTATAAGAATTGGCTTGGTAGTTTGGTCTGTCCTGTTCCCATGATGCACTGGGCCAGGGACAGACTAATTTGCATGTAGCCAGGTTCTGAGCTGGGATGGTGCAGTGAGCTAAAAAACGGTGATGGATCAAGCCCTGATCTGTTGACTGGGTATGAGTGTTCTGTTTAATTCAGATACTCTGTCCATCACCACCCCCTTTTCTGAATCGTTTTGTCCACCATAAGCGTGGAAGGGTATACTCAGATGTGAGTCCCTTGCTCATTGCACCATCAGGATTCAAGCAAGCCGGGCCGAAGACGGCTGTAATGCCAGAAACCGGTCCCCGGAAGCTTGTTTCCTTCCCAGTATAAGAATTGGCTTGGTAGTTTGGTCTGTCCTGTTCCCATGATGCACTGGGCCAGGGACAGACTAATTTGCATGTAGCCAGGTTCTGAGCTGGGATGGTGCAGTGAGCTAAAAAACGGTGATGGATCAAGCCCTGATCTGTTGACTGGGTATGAGTGTTCTGTTTAATTCAGATACTCTGTCCATCACCACCCCCTTTTCTGAATCGTTTTGTCCACCATAAGCGTGGAAGGGTATACTCAGATGTGAGTTCCTTGCTCATTGCACCATCAGGATTCAAGCAAGCCGGGCCGAAGACGGCTGTAATGCCAGAAACCGGTCCCCGGAAGCTTGTTTCCTTCCCAGTATAAGAATTGGCTTGGTAGTTTGGTCTGTCCTGTTCCCATGATGCGCTGGGCCAGGGACAGACTAATTTGCATGTAGCCAGGTTCTGAGCTGGGATGGTGCAGTGAGCTAAAAAACGGTGATGGATCAAGCCCTGATCTGTTGACTGGGTATGAGTGTTCTGTTTAATTCAGATACTCTGTCCATCACCACCCCCTTTTCTGAATCGTTTTGTCCACCATAAGCGTGGAAGGGTATACTCAGATGTGAGTCCCTTGCTCATTGCACCATCAGGATTCAAGCAAGCCGGGCCGAAGACGGCTGTAATGCCAGAAACCGGTCCCCGGAAGCTTGTTTCCTTCCCAGTATAAGAATTGGCTTGGTAGTTTGGTCTGTCCTGTTCCCATGATGCACTGGGCCAGGGACAGACTAATTTGCATGTAGCCAGGTTCTGAGCTGGGATGGTGCAGTGAGCTAAAAAACGGTGATGGATCAAGCCCTGACCTGTTGACTGGGTATGAGTGTTCTGTTTAATTCAGATACTCTGTCCATCACCACCCCCTTTTCTGAATCATTTTGTCCACCATAAGCGTGGAAGGGTATACTCAGATGTGAGTCCCTTGCTCATAGCACCATCAGGATTCAAGCAAGCCGGGCCGAAGACGGCTGTAATGCCAGAAACCGGTCCCCGGAAGCTTGTTTCCTTCCCAGTATAAGAATTGGCTTGGTAGTTTGGTCTGTCCTGTTCCCATGATGCACTGGGCCAGGGACAGACTAATTTGCATGTAGCCAGGTTCTGAGCTGGGATGGTGCAGTGAGCTAAAAAACGGTGATGGATCAAGCCCTGACCTGTTGACTGGGTATGAGTGTTCTGTTTAATTCAGATACTCTGTCCATCACCACCCCCTTTTCTGAATCGTTTTGTCCACCATAAGCGTGGAAGGGTATACTCAGATGTGAGTCCCTTGCTCATTGCACCATCAGGATTCAAGCAAGCCGGGCCGAAGACGGCTGTAATGCCAGAAACCGGTCCCCGGAAGCTTGTTTCCTTCCCAGTATAAGAATTGGCTTGGTAGTTTGGTCTGTCCTGTTCCCATGATGCACTGGGCCAGGGACAGACTAATTTGCATGTAGCCAGGTTCTGAGCTGGGATGGTGCAGTGAGCTAAAAAACGGTGATGGATCAAGCCCTGATCTGTTGACTGGGTATGAGTGTTCTGTTTAATTCAGATACTCTGTCCATCACCACCCCCTTTTCTGAATCGTTTTGTCCACCATAAGCGTGGAAGGGTCTACTCAGATGTGAGTCCCTTGCTCATTGCACCATCAGGATTCAAGCAAGCCGGGCCGAAGACGGCTGTAATGCCAGAAACCGGTCCCCGGAAGCTTGTTTCCTTCCCAGTATAAGAATTGGCTTGGTAGTTTGGTCTGTCCTGTTCCCATGATGCACTGGGCCAGGGACAGACTAATTTGCATGTAGCCAGGTTCTGAGCTGGGATGGTGCAGTGAGCTAAAAAACGGTGATGGATCAAGCCCTGATCTGTTGACTGGGTATGAGTGTTCCGTTTAATTCAGATACTCTGTCCATCACCACCCCCTTTTCTGAATCGTTTTGTCCACCATAAGCGTGGAAGGGTATACTCAGATGTGAGTCCCTTGCTCATTGCACCATCAGGATTCAAGCAAGCCGGGCCGAAGACGGTTGTATTGCCAGAAACCGGTCCCTGGAAGCTTGTTTCCTTCCCAGTATAAGAATTGGCTTGGTAGTTTGGTCTGTCCTGTTCCCATGATGCACTGGGCCAGGGACAGACTAATTTGCATGTAGCCAGGTTCTGAGCTGGGATGGTGCAGTGAGCTAAAAAACGGTGATGGATCAAGCCCTGATCTGTTGACTGGGTATGAGTGTTCTGTTTAATTCAGATACTCTGTCCATCACCACCCCCTTTTCTGAATCGTTTTGTCCACCATTAGCGTGGAAGGGTATACTCAGATGTGAGTCCCTTGCTCATTGCACCATCAGGATTCAAGCAAGCTGGGCCGAAGACGGCTGTAATGCCCGAAACCGGTCCCCGGAAGCTTGTTTCCTTCCCAGTATAAGAATTGGCTTGGTAGTTTGGTCTGTCCTGTTCCCATGATGCACTGGGCCAGGGACAGACTAATTTGCATGTAGCCAGGTTCTGAGCTGGGATGGTGCAGTGAGCTAAAAAATGGTGATGGATCAAGCCCTGATCTGTTGACTGGGTATGAGTGTTCTGTTTAATTCAGATACTCTGTCCATCACCACCCCCTTTTCTGAATCGTTTTGTCCACCATAAGCGTGGAGGGGTATACTCAGATGTGAGTCCCTTGCTCATTGCACCATCAGGATTCAAGCAAGCCGGGCCGAAGACGGCTGTAATGCCAGAAACCGGTCCCCGGAAGCTTGTTTCCTTCCCAGTATAAGAATTGGCTTGGTAGTTTGGTCTGTCCTGTTCCCATGATGCGCTGGGCCAGGGACAGACTAATTTGCATGTAGCCAGGTTCTGAGCTGGGATGGTGCAGTGAGCTAAAAAACGGTCATGGATCAAGCCCTGATCTGTTGACTGGGTATGAGTGTTCTGTTTAATTCAGATACTCTGTCCATCACCACCCCCTTTTCTGAATCGTTTTGTCCACCATAAGCGTGGAAGGGTATACTCAGATGTGAGTCCCTTGCTCATTGCACCATCAGGATTCAAGCAAGCCGGGCCGAAGACGGCTGTAATGCCAGAAACCGGTCCCCGGATGCTTGTTTCCTTCCCAGTATAAGAATTGGCTTGGTAGTTTGGTCTGTCCTGTTCCCATGATGCACTGGGCCAGGGACAGACTAATTTGCATGTAGCCAGGTTCTGAGCTGGGATGGTGCAGTGAGCTAAAAAACGGTGATGGATCAAGCCCTGACCTGTTGACTGGGTATGAGTGTTCTGTTTAATTCAGATACTCTGTCCATCACCACCCCCTTTTCTGAATCGTTTTGTCCACCATAAGCGTGGAAGGGTATACTCAGATGTGAGTCCCTTGCTCATTGCACCATCAGGATTCAAGCAAGCCGGGCCGAAGACGGCTGTAATGCCAGAAACCGGTCCCCGGAAGCTTGTTTCCTTCCCAGTATAAGAATTGGCTTGGTAGTTTGGTCTGTCCTGTTCCCATGATGCACTGGGCCAGGGACAGACTAATTTGCATGTAGCCAGGTTCTGAGCTGGGATGGTGCAGTGAGCTAAAAAACGGTGATGGATCAAGCCCTGATCTGTTGACTGGGTATGAGTGTTCTGTTTAATTCAGATACTCTGTCCATCACCACCCCCTTTTCTGAATCGTTTTGTCCACCATAAGCGTGGAAGGGTATACTCAGATGTGAGTCCCTTGCTCATTGCACCATCAGGATTCAAGCAAGCCGGGCCGAAGACGGCTGTAATGCCAGAAACCGGTCCCCGGAAGCTTGTTTCCTTCCCAGTATAAGAATTGGCTTGGTAGTTTGGTCTGTCCTGTTCCCATGATGCGCTGGGCCAGGGACAGACTAATTTGCATGTAGCCAGGTTCTGAGCTGGGATGGTGCAGTGAGCTAAAAAACGGTGATGGATCAAGCCCTGATCTGTTGACTGGGTATGAGTGTTCTGTTTAATTCAGATACTCTGTCCATCACCACCCCCTTTTCTGAATCGTTTTGTCCACCATAAGCGTGGAAGGGTATACTCAGATGTGAGTCCCTTGCTCATTGCACCATCAGGATTCAAGCAAGCCGGGCCGAAGACGGCTGTAATGCCAGAAACCGGTCCCCGGAAGCTTGTTTCCTTCCCAGTATAAGAATTGGCTTGGTAGTTTGGTCTGTCCTGTTCCCATGATGCACTGGGCCAGGGACAGACTAATTTGCATGTAGCCAGGTTCTGAGCTGGGATGGTGCAGTGAGCTAAAAAACGGTGATGGATCAAGCCCTGACCTGTTGACTGGGTATGAGTGTTCTGTTTAATTCAGATACTCTGTCCATCACCACCCCCTTTTCTGAATCATTTTGTCCACCATAAGCGTGGAAGGGTATACTCAGATGTGAGTCCCTTGCTCATAGCACCATCAGGATTCAAGCAAGCCGGGCCGAAGACGGCTGTAATGCCAGAAACCGGTCCCCGGAAGCTTGTTTCCTTCCCAGTATAAGAATTGGCTTGGTAGTTTGGTCTGTCCTGTTCCCATGATGCACTGGGCCAGGGACAGACTAATTTGCATGTAGCCAGGTTCTGAGCTGGGATGGTGCAGTGAGCTAAAAAACGGTGATGGATCAAGCCCTGACCTGTTGACTGGGTATGAGTGTTCTGTTTAATTCAGATACTCTGTCCATCACCACCCCCTTTTCTGAATCGTTTTGTCCACCATAAGCGTGGAAGGGTATACTCAGATGTGAGTCCCTTGCTCATTGCACCATCAGGATTCAAGCAAGCCGGGCCGAAGACGGCTGTAATGCCAGAAACCGGTCCCCGGAAGCTTGTTTCCTTCCCAGTATAAGAATTGGCTTGGTAGTTTGGTCTGTCCTGTTCCCATGATGCACTGGGCCAGGGACAGACTAATTTGCATGTAGCCAGGTTCTGAGCTGGGATGGTGCAGTGAGCTAAAAAACGGTGATGGATCAAGCCCTGATCTGTTGACTGGGTATGAGTGTTCTGTTTAATTCAGATACTCTGTCCATCACCACCCCCTTTTCTGAATCGTTTTGTCCACCATAAGCGTGGAAGGGTATACTCAGATGTGAGTCCCTTGCTCATTGCACCATCAGGATTCAAGCAAGCCGGGCCGAAGACGGCTGTAATGCCAGAAACCGGTCCCCGGAAGCTTGTTTCCTTCCCAGTATAAGAATTGGCTTGGTAGTTTGGTCTGTCCTGTTCCCATGATGCACTGGGCCAGGGACAGACTAATTTGCATGTAGCCAGGTTCTGAGCTGGGATGGTGCAGTGAGCTAAAAAACGGTGATGGATCAAGCCCTGATCTGTTGACTGGGTATGAGTGTTCTGTTTAATTCAGATACTCTGTCCATCACCACCCCCTTTTCTCAATCGTTTTGTCCACCATAAGCGTGGAAGGGTATACTCAGATGTGAGTCCCTTGCTCATTGCACCATCAGGATTCAAGCAAGCCGGGCCGAAGACGGTTGTATTGCCAGAAACCCGTCCCTGGAAGCTTGTTTCCTTCCCAGTATAAGAATTGGCTTGGTAGTTTGGTCTGTCCTGTTCCCATGATGCACTGGGCCAGGGACAGACTAATTTGCATGTAGCCAGGTTCTGAGCTGGGATGGTGCAGTGAGCTAAAAAACGGTGATGGATCAAGCCCTGATCTGTTGACTGGGTATGAGTGTTCTGTTTAATTCAGATACTCTGTCCATCACCACCCCCTTTTCTGAATCGTTTTGTCCACCATTAGCGTGGAAGGGTATACTCAGATGTGAGTCCCTTGCTCATTGCACCATCAGGATTCAAGCAAGCTGGGCCGAAGACGGCTGTAATGCCCGAAACCGGTCCCCGGAAGCTTGTTTCCTTCCCAGTATAAGAATTGGCTTGGTAGTTTGGTCTGTCCTGTTCCCATGATGCGCTGGGCCAGGGACAGACTAATTTGCATGTAGCCAGGTTCTGAGCTGGGATGGTGCAGTGAGCTAAAAAACGGTGATGGATCAAGCCCTGATCTGTTGACTGGGTATGAGTGTTCTGTTTAATTCAGATACTCTGTCCATCACCACCCCCTTTTCTGAATCGTTTTGTCCACCATAAGCGTGGAAGGGTATACTCAGATGTGAGTCCCTTGCTCATTGCACCATCAGGATTCAAGCAAGCCGGGCCGAAGACGGCTGTAATGCCAGAAACCGGTCCCCGGATGCTTGTTTCCTTCCCAGTATAAGAATTGGCTTGGTAGTTTGGTCTGTCCTGTTCCCATGATGCACTGGGCCAGGGACAGACTAATTTGCATGTAGCCAGGTTCTGAGCTGGGATGGTGCAGTGAGCTAAAAAACGGTGATGGATCAAGCCCTGATCTGTTGACTGGGTATGAGTGTTCTGTTTAATTCAGATACTCTGTCCATCACCACCCCCTTTTCTGAATCGTTTTGTCCACCATAAGCGTGGAAGGGTATACTCAGATGTGAGTCCCTTGCTCATTGCACCATCAGGATTCAAGCAAGCCGGGCCGAAGACGGCTGTAATGCCAGAAACCGGTCCCCGGAAGCTTGTTTCCTTCCCAGTATAAGAATTGGCTTGGTAGTTTGGTCTGTCCTGTTCCCATGATGCACTGGGCCAGGGACAGACTAATTTGCATGTAGCCAGGTTCTGAGCTGGGATGGTGCAGTGAGCTAAAAAACGGTGATGGATCAAGCCCTGATCTGTTGACTGGGTATGAGTGTTCTGTTTAATTCAGATACTCTGTCCATCACCACCCCCTTTTCTGAATCGTTTTGACCACCATAAGCGTGGAAGGGTATACTCAGATGTGAGTTCCTTGCTCATTGCACCATCAGGATTCAAGCAAGCCGGGCCGAAGACGGCTGTAATGCCAGAAACCGGTCCCCGGAAGCTTGTTTCCTTCCCAGTATAAGAATTGGCTTGGTAGTTTGGTCTGTCCTGTTCCCATGATGCGCTGGGCCAGGGACAGACTAATTTGCATGTAGCCAGGTTCTGAGCTGGGATGGTGCAGTGAGCTAAAAAACGGTGATGGATCAAGCCCTGATCTGTTGACTGGGTATGAGTGTTCTGTTTAATTCAGATACTCTGTCCATCACCACCCCCTTTTCTGAATCGTTTTGTCCACCATAAGCGTGGAAGGGTATACTCAGATGTGAGTCCCTTGCTCATTGCACCATCAGGATTCAAGCAAGCCGGGCCGAAGACGGCTGTAATGCCAGAAACCGGTCCCCGGAAGCTTGTTTCCTTCCCAGTATAAGAATTGGCTTGGTAGTTTGGTCTGTCCTGTTCCCATGATGCACTGGGCCAGGGACAGACTAATTTGCATGTAGCCAGGTTCTGAGCTGGGATGGTGCAGTGAGCTAAAAAACGGTGATGGATCAAGCCCTGACCTGTTGACTGGGTATGAGTGTTCTGTTTAATTCAGATACTCTGTCCATCACCACCCCCTTTTCTGAATCATTTTGTCCACCATAAGCGTGGAAGGGTATACTCAGATGTGAGTCCCTTGCTCATAGCACCATCAGGATTCAAGCAAGCCGGGCCGAAGACGGCTGTAATGCCAGAAACCGGTCCCCGGAAGCTTGTTTCCTTCCCAGTATAAGAATTGGCTTGGTAGTTTGGTCTGTCCTGTTCCCATGATGCACTGGGCCAGGGACAGACTAATTTGCATGTAGCCAGGTTCTGAGCTGGGATGGTGCAGTGAGCTAAAAAACGGTGATGGATCAAGCCCTGACCTGTTGACTGGGTATGAGTGTTCTGTTTAATTCAGATACTCTGTCCATCACCACCCCCTTTTCTGAATCGTTTTGTCCACCATAAGCGTGGAAGGGTATACTCAGATGTGAGTCCCTTGCTCATTGCACCATCAGGATTCAAGCAAGCCGGGCCGAAGACGGCTGTAATGCCAGAAACCGGTCCCCGGAAGCTTGTTTCCTTCCCAGTATAAGAATTGGCTTGGTAGTTTGGTCTGTCCTGTTCCCATGATGCACTGGGCCAGGGACAGACTAATTTGCATGTAGCCAGGTTCTGAGCTGGGATGGTGCAGTGAGCTAAAAAACGGTGATGGATCAAGCCCTGATCTGTTGACTGGGTATGAGTGTTCTGTTTAATTCAGATACTCTGTCCATCACCACCCCCTTTTCTGAATCGTTTTGTCCACCATAAGCGTGGAAGGGTCTACTCAGATGTGAGTCCCTTGCTCATTGCACCATCAGGATTCAAGCAAGCTGGGCCGAAGACGGCTGTAATGCCAGAAACCGGTCCCCGGAAGCTTGTTTCCTTCCCAGTATAAGAATTGGCTTGGTAGTTTGGTCTGTCCTGTTCCCATGATGCACTGGGCCAGGGACAGACTAATTTGCATGTAGCCAGGTTCTGAGCTGGGATGGTGCAGTGAGCTAAAAAACGGTGATGGATCAAGCCCTGATCTGTTGACTGGGTATGAGTGTTCTGTTTAATTCAGATACTCTGTCCATCACCACCCCCTTTTCTGAATCGTTTTGTCCACCATAAGCGTGGAAGGGTATACTCAGATGTGAGTCCCTTGCTCATTGCACCATCAGGATTCAAGCAAGCCGGGCCGAAGACGGTTGTATTGCCAGAAACCGGTCCCTGGAAGCTTGTTTCCTTCCCAGTATAAGAATTGGCTTGGTAGTTTGGTCTGTCCTGTTCCCATGATGCACTGGGCCAGGGACAGACTAATTTGCATGTAGCCAGGTTCTGAGCTGGGATGGTGCAGTGAGCTAAAAAACGGTGATGGATCAAGCCCTGATCTGTTGACTGGGTATGAGTGTTCTGTTTAATTCAGATACTCTGTCCATCACCACCCCCTTTTCTGAATCGTTTTGTCCACCATTAGCGTGGAAGGGTATACTCAGATGTGAGTCCCTTGCTCATTGCACCATCAGGATTCAAGCAAGCTGGGCCGAAGACGGCTGTAATGCCCGAAACCGGTCCCCGGAAGCTTGTTTCCTTCCCAGTATAAGAATTGGCTTGGTAGTTTGGTCTGTCCTGTTCCCATGATGCACTGGGCCAGGGACAGACTAATTTGCATGTAGCCAGGTTCTGAGCTGGGATGGTGCAGTGAGCTAAAAAATGGTGATGGATCAAGCCCTGATCTGTTGACTGGGTATGAGTGTTCTGTTTAATTCAGATACTCTGTCCATCACCACCCCCTTTTCTGAATCGTTTTGTCCACCATAAGCGTAGAGGGGTATACTCAGATGTGAGTCCCTTGCTCATTGCACCATCAGGATTCAAGCAAGCCGGGCCGAAGACGGCTGTAATGCCAGAAACCGGTCCCCGGAAGCTTGTTTCCTTCCCAGTATAAGAATTGGCTTGGTAGTTTGGTCTGTCCTGTTCCCATGATGCACTGGGCCAGGGACAGACTAATTTGCATGTAGCCAGGTTCTGAGCTGGGATGGTGCAGTGAGCTAAAAAATGGTGATGGATCAAGCCCTGATCTGTTGACTGGGTATGAGTGTTCTGTTTAATTCAGATACTCTGTCCATCACCACCCCCTTTTCTGAATCGTTTTGTCCACCATAAGCGTGGAGGGGTATACTCAGATGTGAGTCCCTTGCTCATTGCACCATCAGGATTCAAGCAAGCCGGGCCGAAGACGGCTGTAATGCCAGAAACCGGTCCCCGGAAGCTTGTTTCCTTCCCAGTATAAGAATTGGCTTGGTAGTTTGGTCTGTCCTGTTCCCATGATGCGCTGGGCCAGGGACAGACTAATTTGCATGTAGCCAGGTTCTGAGCTGGGATGGTGCAGTGAGCTAAAAAACGGTGATGGATCAAGCCCTGATCTGTTGACTGGGTATGAGTGTTCTGTTTAATTCAGATACTCTGTCCATCACCACCCCCTTTTCTGAATCGTTTTGTCCACCATAAGCGTGGAAGGGTATACTCAGATGTGAGTCCCTTGCTCATTGCACCATCAGGATTCAAGCAAGCCGGGCCGAAGACGGCTGTAATGCCAGAAACCGGTCCCCGGATGCTTGTTTCCTTCCCAGTATAAGAATTGGCTTGGTAGTTTGGTCTGTCCTGTTCCCATGATGCACTGGGCCAGGGACAGACTAATTTGCATGTAGCCAGGTTCTGAGCTGGGATGGTGCAGTGAGCTAAAAAACGGTGATGGATCAAGCCCTGACCTGTTGACTGGGTATGAGTGTTCTGTTTAATTCAGATACTCTGTCCATCACCACCCCCTTTTCTGAATCGTTTTGTCCACCATAAGCGTGGAAGGGTATACTCAGATGTGAGTCCCTTGCTCATAGCACCATCAGGATTCAAGCAAGCCGGGCCGAAGACGGCTTTAATGCCAGAAACCGGTCCCCGGAAGCTTGTTTCCTTCCCAGTATAAGAATTGGCTTGGTAGTTTGGCCTGTCCTGTTCCCATGATGCACTGGGCCAGGGACAGACTAATTTGCATGTAGCCAGGTTCTGAGCTGGGATGGTGCAGTGAGCTAAAAAACGGTGATGGACCAAGCCCTGATCTGTTGACTGGGTATGAGTGTTCTGTTTAATTCAGATACTCTGTCCATCACCACCCCCTTTTCTAAAATCAGTTTGGCCACTTTGCTACCACTCTGTCTTACTTTATTTAGTTATTTATCTATTTTTCATATTTTTTAGCCTTTTATTCCCAATGCTGCACTTTGGAATTTAAATGTCAGAAAAATACTACATTTCCAGCAAAAGCGTCTCTTTTTTGGATCCATTTCACAGGGAAGCAAATAAAAGAAAGGAGAGGAAAGAGAGTGAGAACCCCGTCTTGAAGTCACGGTTTTCAAGGGCGTCCACAGGGGGGGCAAGGAGGGTCACTCCAGGGGGGGCAAGCGCCCCTCCTTGCCCCCCCCCTGCGGACGCCCATGTAAGCAAGCGAACTGCAAGTCACCCTGGCAGTTCAGGTTTACCGCCCGCCTCCTTAGTCCAGGCGCCGGCTGTCCTAAAGTCTGCTGTTCCAATCAGTGACGGGATGTCCTCGGCGGCCACTGCAACTGCCGGTCACTGACTCCATTACGTGAAGCTGAGCCTTGGGATGAATAATTTAATAACTGTGGGACTCATCTGATAGCGGCCCGGGCAGTGCTGCAGGAGCTAAGATTGCGGCGGTGCCAGCACACCAGTAGCCAGCCCAGGCTGCGTCCTCCCAAATCAAACTCCTGCCTTCTCAAGCAGGACGTGACATCCCCCCCTCCCTTCGCTGCCAGGCTAATGAATGTATCGGACAGGCTTGGGCACTACCGCGACGTCAGGCTGTGTGAGCAGCGACGCGGAAATCAAAATGTAACATTGTTGCATTGCGCAGCGAGACTAACAGCAGCATCAACTCTGCTCCAAGACCCAAGCCTGCAGCAGGAACAGCGCACGCACCCCAGGTAGAGCATGCTGCCACTGCCAGCTGCCACACTTTCACTGCATGATATCGTTTAGGCAGTGCTTAGGGAAGCTACGCAAAAGCGTGATAATGCTTTTCAGTGTGGTGATGCGGATCACCACACTTAAATGCGTTAGCATCACAGCAGATGCGTGATACTTGGCAGGACTGCGCTCCACCGACCGACCGATACTTCCAGACCTTTCCGCCACCCCCTTCACGCGACACCGACTCAAGGCCACCAGGGCACGGCCAACTGCTTGCTTCTCTGGCCGCTGGCCTTGGCAGCCAGCCCTGAACCGCTGCCTCCCCCGCGTTTCCCTTGAAGATCCCCTGCCCCTGTCTGTACTCCCCCCCCCAACCGTGCCCCTACGCCTTATTCCTTCAGTCTGTTCATCCTGCCTGCATTGAGTAACATGCATCTGCATGCCAAAATTTTCCGAGACGAAAGCAGGAGATATATATTTTTTTTCAAAGTACATAATTGGGATGTATTTTACCCATTGACTTCTAGTGAAACATGGTCAATTTAGAGCCAGATACTGCTGAATTAAAAGCGTTTTTTGTTGGGAAAAAATGGGGAGCCTCCCGACTGAATCTGGTCGTTTGGCATGTTTAGAGTTAGTCCATGCCCTCTCTATGGTTAGTTTCTGCAGCCATTAGCACGTCAGTCGATCGTTGCACACTTACTCCCTCTGCACCTGCTACCCTGCTTGTAGAGGTAGTCTGTGTACTTACAGCCTGCATAGAGTTCATGCATTTCGTCCCTTTCCGCAGCTATCACCCCCCCCCCCCGAGTCCCCTCCTGTCTTCCTGAATTAGAGACTCTGGACTGATGTCACACATCCCACAGCCTGCATGCCTTGACCTCCATTGAGTTTGTTCATTCATATCTAAATCTGTGGAACTTTTCTGAACACCTCATTCTGTCCCTAACTGGTATACACTGCCTTAGTCGCTGTTCCAGTACTGGAGCCCGTGTCCTACTTCCTTGAATCTACATTGGGTTTATTCATGCATGTTTGAGTTTGGTACCTTGTGGTCAGCAGACCTGGGGCTATAATCTTTTTGTGACTACTGAATTCTGTGCTTCACCAAAAGATGCTCATTAACTTACTAAATCAACAGAGCGTCATCCCTTTTTTTTCAGTCTTGTTCGTCATAGCTATGACAGCAAGGTCCACAGGTTGCCGTCACCTAGAGGTCAGAGACCCACCAGTTGATATGAAGAGCTGAGTCAATTCTCTGGTGTGGCCCCCAGAGCCAAAGCATAATATGAACCACCAAAAGATCCAGTACATATACATGGGGGAGAAGGAGGTATACAATGCTGGGTCACCCTCCAAAGGCGTATCATGAAAAACAGAGCCCGAGGTATTGGATTCTGAGACCTAGCTTGTGACAGGGCTACCCGCCAATGTGGTCAGACAAAGCCCAAAAGAAAGAAAAATGTCTTTCTAGAGTCCCCTCACTCACCGGGGTTGCCCCACGGTGACATGCTTCATCATTGGGGCCATCCCAGTTCTCTACAAACTGGGGCGTGCTACGACTTGCGAACTACGTAGGAGCACTATATTGTGAAGGACTATGTGTGACCTTCCACCTCGAGAACAATGACAACACCAACTCCATCACCCTGATCGACAATCTAGCCAACTTCGGACTCAGACAACTCGTCTCAACACCCACCCACTCCGCCGGTCACACGCTTGACCCCATCTTCTCCGCAATCCCCCACGTCTCCTTCAACCTTACCACCGAACACCGCTGGAACGACCACCGCTGCATCCACTTCACCTTCAAGAAACCCACCACGCACCACCGCACCCAACAGATGCCTCACCGCTACTGGAGCAAAGTCACCCAAGACCAGCTAACCACCACCCTCGCCCAGAGCCCACCCGCTGACCATACCGACCCCAACATCGCCGCCCGCAACCTCAGACAGTGGATCAACGACTGCGCCAACACCCTCGCCCCAATCAAGAAACCCTCCAACAATCATACCAACAAGAAAGCCAGCTGGTTCACTGAAGACCTCCGGGCCTCCAAGCAAACCTGCCGAAAGCTGGAGAAGATCTGGCTCCGTGAAGGAACATCGGACAGCCACGCCGCCCACAAGAATGCCACCCGCAGACACCATCACTCATCAGATCCGCCAAAAGGGCCTCCTTCAAAGACTGCCTAGAAAACAACGCGCACAACAGCAAAAAGCTCTTCAACATCGTGAAGGACCTCTCCAAGCCCAGTTCCAACACCAACGACGTCTCACCCTCGCAAGACCTGTGCGACTCGCTGGCCACCTTCTTCCACCGCAAGATCACAGACATCCACAACAGTTTAAACGCCACGACCGCCCGACAACCACTGAGACCTCCGCCCCCACGACCACCATCCGCACCAACCGCCTGCTCTACTGGACCAACATCAACGACGATGACACCATTAAGATAATGAAAACCATCCACTTCGGATCTCCGTCAGATCCATGCCCACACCACATCTTCAACAAAGCCAGCACATCCATCGCACCCCATCTCCGGAAAGTCATCAACACCTCATTCGAGACAGCAACCTTCCAGAAGAGCTGGAAGCACGCCGAGATCAACGCCTTACTCAAGAAACCCAAGGCGGACCCCAAGGACCACAAGGACCTCCGGCCCATCTCCCTGCTCCCGGTCATAAAGAAGACCGTCAACGAACAACTGACCCGCTACCTCGACGAGAACAACATCCTGGACCCTTTCCAGTCCGGGTTCCGCAGCAACCACAGCACTGAGACTGCACTCATCGCCGCCACCGATGACATCAAGTCCCTGCTGTACAACGGAGAAACGGCGGACCACATCCTCCTGGACCTGTCAGCCGCCTTCAACACGGTCTGTCACCAAACACTACGAACATGCCTCCGCAACGCTGGGATCCAAGAGAAGGCCCTGGACTGGACCACCTCTTTCCTCTCCGGCAGAACACAGAGCGTCCACCTTCCCCCCTTCTGCTCCGAAGCCACCGAGATCATGTGCGGCGTACCCCAGGGCTCATCCCTCAGCCCAACTCTGTTTAACATCTACATGGCACCGCTCACCCACGTCGCCCATCGGCACGACCTCAACATCCTCTCCTATGCCGATGACACCCAGCTAATACACTCCCTCACCAAGGACCCCCACATCGCCAAAACCAACCATCATGAAGGAATGAATGCCGTTGCTGAATGGATGAGGAACAGCCGACTGAAGCTGAACTCGGACAAGACGGAGGTCCTCATCCTCGGATCCAACCCTTCGGCCTGGGACGACTCCTGGTGGCCGACCATACTGGGAACCGCTCCAACACCCACCGACCACGCACGCAACCTATGGGTCATCCTCGACTCCACCCTCTCCATGACTAAACAGGTCAACGCCGTCTCCTCCTCCTGCTTCAACACCCTCCGTATGCTCCGTAGGATCTTGTCGGAGGGATGGTCGGAAGCAGAAGCGAGGAGGCAAGGAGGGGTCAATATTGAAGGTGTTTATTATAAGAAGGCATACAAGTAACTTCAAGGGTCAACAGAAATGAGCTTCAGGATGGTCGGGAAATGTTCTTCCACAGGTGTTCCTTCTGTTCCTTCTTTTCTTCTGAATGTCGGGTGGCTCCTATCCCACGTTGTGAAACCTATGAGGGGTTTCAGTTGGTCGGTTTCTTTGAAACCTATTACGGGTTTCAAAAGGGAAGAGGGCGGCCCGGACCTGAGTGTACCTTGGAACAGAGAAAAGTGGCGTCAGTGTATACCTACACTAGGGAGGGGTTACCGTCACCAGACCCACGTGAGGTAGAAGACAGTAATGTGGTGACTTAAATAAGGAAAAGCAAGATTGTGAGTTCTAAGGTTCTGTAAATTCTGTCTTGTCCTGTGAGGTTATGGTTCCATCACGATTTTGGTGATGTACCGTAATTAGTAAGTACGGCTAATATGGAGTGATTTAGTCACGTTAACTAGCGAGTTCATTACGTATTCAGAGACTTCATCTCGAATATGGGTTCCATTTTGTTCATGTCTCCATTTTGTGTTGCCATCACGCAGGCTGGTGAATGTGGTCGAACGAATAAAGCGGCCTGGCCTTTTCATTCACGTATACATTAACTGGGTTCTTCTTGACTCTAAGGTGAACGGTAAGGAACTGACCCCTTCACCTGAAACTGACCCTGCTAAGCCAATTTCTTTGGGTGGTAGTTGTCTGAGATTGCCAATCAAAGTTCAGGACATTGTTAACTTTTAGTTTCTTTACACATGCCTTATCTTGCTCGTTATCTGTCATTGTTCCCTTTCTATGTTTCTTTATTACATGCATTGTGCTTTCAATTATGGGTTTGTCCGGCTTGTGGAGATTGAATTTGGGACATTCCTAATAATTAACTTGTGGGTTGGGACAATGTAAATTGAGGTTTTTGCTATGTGATGCTGCGTGGGAAAATGTATCTTATTGGTCAGAACTTTGTACAGTGGGTGTGCATTTATAATGTGAATATTGGGCATAAAAAGAGACGCCTCGCCTTACACCATTGAACAGTTTCCTGAGTTGTACACCGTGTTGTAATGCTGGGATTACTGTTACTAGCTGCAGCTAATAAATTTGATCTCTGACGCCACCCAGAAGTATTCTGTGTCTCTGTATACCAAGACAGGTGAATCCGAAGACTTTGGGCGTGCCCCTGGCGCCGCTGGGTTTAAAACCCGGTTCTTCAGTTGGCGCCCAACGTGGGGCGACTTCAGCGGTACCGGTCCAAGCCCGAAGATTGTGAGGAGCTTCGTGAGGAAATTCTGGAGGAGGGCCCCCACTTCATCGACCCCTGCATGTCGACTGTGGACCGAAGGTTTTTACTACGAGGCTTCCCCTTTTCCGACGGCTACGAAGGACTGCTGCCCTGACTGTCGCCCTGTCTTGGACCCTCTTGTGACGATTTGTAAGGCGAGACGTTAGATGGCCTTCTGGTGGCGTGACAGACATTTTGGTTAAGTACAAGTGGGTCGCTCCCACGACTTTGTTTGGTTTCTTGGTTTTGATTTGGTTATTGCAATTACCAAAGCCGAGGAGCTCGTATATTTGCGAGTATATCGTTTTTTGATAACCCCTTGAAGTTTGAAGCTAGATTAGTGAGCTATAAGATGCCTGGTCTTAGCAAATTTAGGAAATGGTTTTGTTGTAGTTGTAACAGGGATTCCCGATTGGAGGACTCGTGTCCGATACCTCCGGTTGGAACTCCAACTTATGAGCTCTATTCAAAGCATGGCATGGGTCCAATTACGTTTAATGAAGTATGGATCCGCTATACGAAGAAAGATGGTGTCTTACGATGGCCCCAACATGGTAGTTTCGAATCAGAGGTTTTAGATAACCTAGAAGTTGCGCTATTTAAGAAGAAAGCCCGGTTGGCGATGTTTGACTCTTTCTGCCTCTGGCGTAAGGAAGCCAAACAGCGAGAAATTAAGCAAGCTAAGAGAGATAGGAAAGAAAAGAATATATCGATACTACAAGCTGCTAGGCAGTTTAAGGAAGATGAAGAAGATCGTACGATTGAGGTGTCAGATAGACAACATTGCATGGCCATTGACAAATGTTACCCGGCTTTGCCACCTCTTCTTCCGAATGCGACAAATGACCCTGAAAAGGATCCTTTGATGTCGCATTTGTTGAGATTACCACCTCCTTATGTGCAGAGTGCTACGGTACCTCCGCAACCCCCAGTTGTTCAACCCCCTGTTGTTGTCCAGCCACCAGCTCTTCCCCAGGTGGTTCTTCCTCCATTGGCGCAGCCTCCTCTAGGGCCGCCAGCTTTGCTAACAGTTCTGCCTCAAACTCCTTTGCCTTCCTCTCCTTTACCTTCAACTTCCTTTGCTACTGACCCTACGTCTCTGTCACCTCAAAACACTTTGTCTCCTGTCCTTATGTCAACTTCTTCTCCTTCTGCTCGAAAACGAATGACAGAGACTGTTGCTAGTCTTTTGTCTCCACTCTTTGGGTCACTGAATATGACCCCGGTTTCGGAACGTAAGCAGAGTCGTAGTCAGCTTCCTGGTCCTGCAGAGCGGGCAGTGTTGGATCTTTTGGCTCGTAGATGGGTTTTAAATGTTTCTAGGTATCATTTAAAAGCGGTTATGGATGTTTTCTTACAGTGGGATCCGCCTAAGCAAAGGTATGTTTTTGATGTAATGTGTACTTTCCTTTGTGAAGAATGGGAAAATAATGAGTTGGGTCCGATTCCGCAGGAAGTGCTTGATGTCCAGTCTGAATTTGCTAAAGGGACGATAGTGGGTCCCGATGTTGAGGAAGCGGTAGAGACGCTTCTTGCGTTTAGGTGTAGACTTCCTTCTCAGTAGTTGTTTGAACCTGATCCTTCTGTTAGGAGAAAAGTGAAGCAGTATCCTATGAGAGAGGTTCCCCCTGTATGGAGAGAGGAAGTTGTGGCTAATCTTAATCAGGGTATTCAGGCAGTACCGGCTCATTTTCAGCGAGTGTGGGTACATGTTCCTTGGAAGAGAGCTGAGGTTCTGGCTCTTAAGCAGACTTAGCCTGACCCCCGTAAAAATCCTGCTGGTTACTACAAGGAGTAGTCTCAGACAGTTGATGCGTGTGTTATGAATTTAGCTGACATAGATATGTTGTTGGGTAATGTAGTTCCTCAACCTTTGTGGGCGAAGATCCGTCACGAGGATCTTGAGGCAGAGTTAGGAGATACGTGGGTTAATATTGTTGCTGCAGATGGTCGACAGGTAGGAGGTGCCAAACCTGAACCCTTAGTTGCAGAATTACCTGGTAGGATTATTAATTTAATGAAAACAATGATGCCTCCTATGCGGGTGAATTGGGACAAGTTAGCAGCATGCAAACAAAAGAAAGACGAGAGTGTGTCTGATTTCTTCACTAGGTTTGAGGAAACATTTATTGATCACAGTGGTCAGGACATGAGTACAGAAGGTGGTCAAAGGTTGTTTGTGGACAAATTTGTTTTTAATTTGCTTCCCGAACTTTGTAATAAGTTGAAGGATTCTGAGAGTTCATGGGCTGTTTCTTCCTCGGCCCAGATATTGGCTACTGCACAATACTATGAGAATAGAGATAAAGATGAGAAGGATAAAGTAGAGAAGAAGACTAAAACGAAGGTTCTTCTACAACAGGCCTATCCGCCTCGCCCTAATCAGCGTCAGTTTCAGCAACCTTCCCAGTTTCAGCAGCCCCCACAGCGACTTCCGCTAGGCCCTAATCAGTGTGCTTATTGTAGGGAAGAAGGTCACTTCAAGACTAGTTGTCCGGTTTTGCTACAACGTACAAATGGTATGTCTGGTCTGAGAGGTCGTGGTGGTTTTCAACAAGCACCTAGGGGTAGAGGACGTGGTACGTTTCCTCAGAATGAACGTTCCTTTCCCCCTCAGAATTCTATGAATTACTTTGATCAACAGAATATTCCGATTATTCAGTCTGCTCAGTACTACACGGATGACTATTATGTTGAAAGCGAGAGTGCTGGTTTTAATGATAGCTAGGACAGCCATGGACAAAGGGAGGGAGTAGTGTCAGTTCCAGTAGACCAGAGTGGATCTTATGTTGAAGTAATTACATCAGGTGTGGCAGAACCTTTTCTTTTGGATACTGGTGCGTCGAAGAGTTCTATCATGCACTCTAAACTCCCTGGTGCACCTTTGTCTGGTTTGACGAATGTCTCTGTAGGATTTTCTGGCACCCCAGTTCGTAATCCGGTCTCTTGTCCTTTGCCTCTTTCTTTTGGGCCTTGTGAATTGGAAGCACCTCTTATTCTAACGACAGGTTGTGGTGAGAATTTGTTGGGTTTGGATTTATTGAAAAGATTGTATGTGACATTACATTGTTCTCCTTCGGGAGTACATCTTACGTTGGGTAAGAGAGTGATCTCTCCGATGTATTTATCTAAAGATCGGCTTCCGCTGGAATTGCGTTCGCTCCCTGATACTCTCTGGGCTACAGGTCCTAATGATGTTGGCCTCTTGCAGATTCCACCCTACGTTGTTACCCTCAAGTCGAATGCTAAGCTACCTCGCATTCCCCAATACAAGATCTCTAGTGATGGTGAAAGAGCTCTTTTAGCGATTATCCATGATTTGGTTGAGAAAGGTGTAATTGAAGAAACAAGAGGTAATGTGTGTAACAGTCCTGTTCTGCCTGTTCTTAAGCTACTGATGCTTCTCAGCCACTTGAGTATCGGTTTGTGATCGATCTTCGAGAGGTTAATAAGATTGTTGTGCCACAGTTTCCTGTTGTCCCGGACATCACCGCTTTGTTGACTCTGATCCCTGCTTCAGCTGCTTGGTTTTCAGTTATCGATCTGAAGAACGCTTTCTTCAGTATTCCGATTGCTGAGGAAAGTAGAGATATTTTTGTCTTCTCTTTAGGAGGTCGTAGCTTCCGGTTTAAACGCGCTCCTCAAGGTTATTGTGAAAGTCCCTCCATCTATAGTCAGGCGTTGAAAACTCAGCTTGACAATTTTGTGTTAACTTCTGGTGCTACTCTAATCCAGTATGTTGATGATTTGTTGGTCGCTGCTGATGACGAAGAGATTTGTAAAGAAGCTACTCTTTCTTTGTTACGACATTTGTCTGACCTTCATCATAAAGTGTCGCCCTCAAAGTTACAATATTGCCGTCAAGAAGTGACCTACTTAGGTCATCTCTTGTCGAAGGAGGGAAGGCGATTGACCCCAGAACGAATTCAAGCGATTGCCCAAATGACTGTGCCATGCACACAGAGAGAGGTGCGTGCCTTCTTAGGTATCACCTCGTATTGTAGACAGTGGATTCCAAATTTTTCTTTATTAGCAAAACCTCTGTTGGCGCTGACTCTTAAAGATACTCCGTATCCTCTCCCTTGGTCTGACGAATGTCAGAAAAGTTTTTCTGAATTACGTGATGCATTGTGTTCTGCTCCGGTGCTGGGTACCCCGGACTACAGTAAACCTTTTACACTTTATGTACACGAGAGAGAAGGTTGTGCATTGTCAGTGTTGACGCAACAATTTGGAGACAAGCAGCGCCCATGTGCGTATTTTTCAGCTACTTTGGATCCGGTAGCTAGGGCGTTGCCTAGTTGTCTAAGAGCTACAGCGGCGGTTTCTATCCGACAGTCTGCTGGTTTGGTGTTAGACCTGTCTGCTCCTGTGAGTCCCCTCACAATTATGATTTATTTTGTCCCCTTTGGCCTCTGAGTGTTACTAGTTTTTTTTGTATGTCCACCCGGAATTTTTGTTGTTAGCATTGTCAGGGGGGCTAGGTGTTCCTTGAGTAAGACGTTTCACCTTTCCCCCCCCCCCCCCGAGGCCTAGTCATCCTCCTGAAAATTTAGGACAGAATAGGAACCTAAAATGAAGTCCATCAACTGACATAACGGTCACTCTAAACAGGCCGGACCATTGGGTACTATGTGGAAGTTTCTAGAACCCTCTAGTGGGTTCTAATGAACTGAGGCGAGACTATATAAGGCCAGTGACCAGGGAGCCATTTTGTGTAGCCTTGACCAGCGTAGAAGGAGGCGACTACAGGAGGAGAGCTTTGCACCGATAGGAACACGATCGACTTGTGGGCCGGCTGTTCCCTATCTGGATGTGACCACCCTGGAGATGACCAAGCCTCGCTGAGTCAGCAGACCATCTGTACACCAGAAACCTGTTCTTGCCCTTTTAAACCACCAGAGATCTTAGCGGTCTAATTACAGCAAACCACGAGGGATCGCCGTTCCTAAAGGTAACCTTTGACAGTATTGGACCGGGTCACCCCCTTGGCGCAGCGCTACAGGAGAAAAAGGCATGCTGAGGGAATATCCATGATAGCGCAGTAAGCGTCACGGAAGGCGTACTCACTGTGTGAGGAGTGGTGTCAATCGGAGCGTCTCCCCATCAGGAAAGCGGTTGCCCCATACGGTGTTGCGGATGCGGCATCAGAGGAGGTGAGGCCCAGCTGCAGTGGTGACGTCGCGGGAAGAGGCGGACCTGCGCCAAAGGAGAAGATCGTGTGAAGCTGACCTGCATCGACGACCCAGTGAAGGCGGGGCGGCGGAAGAGCTTCCGGAGGTGAGACCGGCGTCAACAGAGAAGGCGGTCCTACGCTGGAGGAGGAGCGGCGCCGGCCTGAGTGAAGAGGCTGTGAGGCCGGGTCGTGTCCTGACGTCGCTGCTGACAGAAGTACAGCTGAGTGACCTGGGCGCCCCCCAGAAGAGAGGCTGCTGTATGGAACTGTCCCTTGCATGAGGGAAGATACCGGCGGAGAACAAAGTAAGCGGGTTCTTTCACGGGAGAAGGGCGGAGACAGTTTTGTGAGAAGCTGTGCCTCAGGGGGTGCCGAGTGAACTCCACAGTGGACCGACCAGCCAGATCCCCCAGGTGTTTGAACTGCCCCACTTCATTTAATAATTCAAGAGCTTGGGGGTCGACACACTTGTACTGCCGATTCTATGGTGGCGGGGTAGTGTGAGCTGGGAGGGAGTAAGACTTTAATAAACGAAACAGACCAACTTAACGGAGAACCAAAGTCTGAGTTTGAGATAAGGGGTAGAGTGTAACCAGAGTCCCATCACCCCGAAAAGTGTGCTCTAGAGCTTACAAGAGTTCCTTTACAGAACGAAGGGATTTTGCTAGTGATTAAATGAAATGTGTTACTAATTTTCCTATTCTCTTCTAGTGTTACAACTGTGCAGATTAGTGGCAAACCATTACAAGTCAGTGAGACTAGAATCTGGGTGTCCCTGCATGTCTAGGGGTAAAGTATACACTGAGTCACTGTGAAAATCGCGAACCTCATTAAGTCTATTGTTGTAACTGTAATGTACTTGATTTTCTAAGGAAAAGGAGGGACATGTGAATTATTCGTGAAACATGATGTGAAAGTGTATTAATAGCTGAAACTGAAGTAATTTAAAAAGTGATGTACTAATGTGACAAAAACTCCATCGAAAATAGAGAACAGAGTCTATTTTTATAAAGCACGAACCGTATTTTCCTAACAAGGTGTAGTGTCATTTTTGGAATGGATGGGCGCTGGGTTCCTGAGAGGTTATTACGCAAGCTTAACATATATTAAGCCTTTGGAATTAGTCTTCCCCTCTGTGCCAGGCTATCCACGTGTTGGCTAGGATACCCCTAGGTCTAACATATTGGTGTTTCAGCGGTGGGATACAACTTGTGCTTGCGTATACCTTGCAGTAACTCAGGGTGCACTATAGGCCTACACCTGGAGTTTTCTCCAAGCGGACTCCCAAACTTACATTTTTATTTTCCAAATTTACTCCTGGTGGTGGGTGGAGGTTGTCCTCACATTACACACTTCCTAGTTCTCTCCTGAGGGCCCATTTGATACCATATTTGAAAAATGGAATTGAATCTTGAAGAAATAGAGACCTACACTGTGGCCCAACTCAGGGAGTGGTGTCAACGGAATGGGGTGTTCTACAAGAAAGGTGCCAAGAAAAGCGAGTTGCAAACAAGCTTGAGGGCATGGGTGGAAGCTCATACAGAGGAGGAACGGGAAACAGAAGAGAGTGATAGAGACACTGTCCTTGGGGCAGGGCTGTTGTACCAAACTGAAGGGGGGAACTTGCTGACAGGTCCCAGGACACTTTCAAGGGAGGGCAGCAGTGTCTCAGTGAGGAGTTTTACTGAAGCTGAACTGGAAGACAGGAGGGAAGAGAGGAAACTGAAATGGGAGTTAGCTAGATTGGAGTTGGAGAGGGAGGACAGGAGGTTGGCCCACAAACTAACATTGAAGGAGCTAGACCTCAAAGCCTTAACATTAGGGTCCCCCAATCCTAACAACGGTGGCAGCGAAAACAAAGAGATCACCAGAGAACCCAGACCCTACTTACCCAAGGATGTTATTGCTAGCTATAGCCCAGGTGATGATATCGCCAAGTGGCTAGCCGCCTATGAGGTCTCCTTAAGGGCCCATGGGATATTGGAAACCCACTGGGGGGGTGGACTGTATAAGTACATGCTGCCTGCTGGTGGGGATACATTGTTGGCCCTGGAGCGGGATGAGCAAACCCACTACCCTACAATGAAAGTGACGCTGGTAAGGAAGTTTGGACTAACCCCAGAAAAATACCGCCAGAAATTTAGGGGAAGTCACAAATTAAGCACACAAAATTGGGTGGATTTCTTGGACTACACGAAGAAAGCCTTGGAGGGTTGGGTGAAGGGCAGCGAGGTAGGGGACTATGAAGGTTTATATGACCTCATACTCAAGGAACACCTACTCGAGAAATGCTTTCCCGAGCTGCGACAACATCTGGTGGACAGCAAGCTGACCAGCCCCAGGAAGCTTGCTGAGGAGGCGGACATCTGGGCTAGTACCCGGGTATCCTCGAAGGGGACTGGAGGGGACTCCTAGAGGTCTGGACAGGGCGCCCCCCAGAAGAAAGAGGGGGGAGATAACAGGAGGGAGTTCTCAAAAGGTCCACAAAATACTTCTCAAGGAAGGGGCAGAGGATTCATCCCTAAGGCTAACCCACCCCGAACCCCTAATCCTGGCCAAAGCCAGCAGCCAAGGGTTGTCCATTGCTTCGAGTGTGGTGGTGTGGGACATTATAAAGGAGACGTGAGATGCCCAAAAAGACCACCCCCTCCCACTGGAGGAAAAGCCCCGGGAATATCTAGTGTAGTGCTCGGGGAGGAGATGCCCTTGGATAAGGGGGGGGAGCGGGCGGGTGTCACTTTAGTGTCCCTGGGAGATAAGGAGATGGTACCAAAGACCCAGTTGCCCCCAAATACTGCCAAGTATGAGCAATGGGTCACCATCAATGGCCATAGAGGGGAGGCTCTGAGAGACACAGGAGCCAGTATGACTATGGTAAGGAGTCATCTGGTGTCTCCAGAGCAGGTACTTCCAAATGTACTCCACCCCGCTGTGATGGCTGACAGCAGATTGGGTCACTATCCAGTGGCCGAGGTTCCCTTTGAGTGGGGAGGGGTTGCAGGTTCACTTCGAGTTGCCGTAAGCCCTGCCGTGCCTGTTGATTGTCTGTTGGGAAATGACATGGAGCACAATGCTTGGAGGGAGGTGGAATACCGGACTCATTCGGAGATGCTGGGTACACCTGACTGGGCCTGTGTCAGCACAAGGTCCGCGACTAACCGGAGGGGGAGTTCGCTTATGCTGGAGCCTGGAACAATGGCCCAGCCAGCTGCCAGAGAAGAGAAGGACAGTAGGCAGGAGGAACCTGCCTCAACATCTCTACCTCGTGAGATAGATAGGCCACCTGCGGAGGTGGATCTGGAGTCCACTGAGGAGAATGTTACTCCATTGGAGAACCTACCCATCCCTGCTGAGTGGCATGTGAAGGGAGGTCCTTCCAGGGAGGAATTCTGCAAGGCTCAGAAGGAGTGTCCTACTCTTGAGGGACTGCGGCGTCAGGCCAAAGCCCAGGCAGCAGGCAACGTTGTAGGGAACTACCAGATTTACTGGGAGGATGGACTCCTCTACAGTGAACCCAAGGCACCCAGACATGGTTCATCCCGGGCCTTGGTGGTCCCTCAATGTTATAGAGCCTTTCTTCTAGAACTGGCTCATGAGATACCCTTGGCAGGACACTTGGGCCAGGACAAGACCTTTGCCCGGCTTGTCCCCCACTTTTACTGGCCTCGGATGAGAGTGGCGTCTGATACCTACTGTCGGACGTGTGTGTCTTGCCAAGCCAGTGGGTAAACAGGGGTGAAGCTGAAAGCTCCCCTGGAACCACTACCGGTCGTTAGCACCCCCTTTGAAAGGGTGGGCATCGACATTGTAGGGCCATTGGATCCACCAATTTCAGCTGGTCACAGGTTTATCCTGGTTCTGGTGGATCATGCCACACGGTACCCAGAGGCAATTCCTCTGAGGACCATTACTGCACCTGCAGTGGCAAGGGCCCTGATGGGGATCTTCACCCGAGTGGGTTTCCCCAAGGAGGTTGTGTCCGACAGGGGGACCAACTTCCTGTCAGCTTACATGCGGGCTATGTGGAAGGAGTGTGGTGTTACCTACCGGTTTACCACTCCTTATCACCCACAGACCAATGGTCTTGTGGAAAGGTTTAATAAAACCTTGAAAGGCATGATAAGAAGTCTGCCTGAGAGCCTGCGGAGGAAATGGGACGTCCTCCTACCCTGTCTCTTGTTTTCCTACAGGGAAGTGCCACAGAAGGGAGTGGGCTTCAGCCCCTTCGAGCTTCTGTATGGGCACCCTGTACGCGGCCCTCTCAGCCTGGTGAAGGACGGATGGGAAAAGACTCCCAGGAAGCTTCCCCAGGATGTGGTGAGCTACATGCTGGCCTTCCGGAGCCAAATGGCCAAGTTGTGGAAGCAAGCTTCTGACAACTTGGAAGCCAGCCAAGCAGTAATGAAGGAGTGGTATGACCACAATGCTCACCCAGTGGAATTGGAGCCTGGACAAAAAGTGTGGGTGATGGAACCTGGAGAGCTAAATGCCCTCCAGGATCGTTGGACAGGCCCCTTTGAGGTATTGGAGAAAAAGGGTAAGGCCACCTACTTGGTGGACCTTAAGACCCCGAGACAGCCCCACCGGGTGCTTCATGCCAATCGCCTCAAGCCACACCATGAGAGGCCAGAGGTCGTCTTAATGATGGTGACTGATGGAGCAGAGGAAGAGGAAAGCGAGCCTCTCCCTGATCTTTTCTCGTCTCAAGAAAAGGATGGGTCGGTGGAGGGAGTGATTCTCTCACCATCCCTGACTCCTGAACAGCAGAGAGATTGTCGCCAGATCCTGGAGCAATTTTCCTCACTGTTCTCCCTTGTCCCGGGAAGAACCCACCTGTGTACCCATGATGTGGACACAGGAGACAGCCCACCTGTGAAGTCTAAGATCTACCGGCTGTCAGACAAGGTGAAGGCCAGCATCCATGGCGAAGTCGCTAAGATGCTGGAGCTAGGAGTGATTGAACCTTCTTGTAGCCCTTGGTCCAGTCCGGTGGTTTTGGTACCAAAAGCTGCCCCGCCGGGCGCCACACCTGAATTGAGATTCTGTGTGGATTACCGAGGACTAAATTCAGTAACGAAGACTGATGCTCATCCGATCCCAACGGCGGATGAACTCATTGACCGGCTGGGAGCTGCCCAATACTTGAGTACCTTTGACCTTACTTCAGGGTACTGGCAGATTTCCCTTACTGATGGAGCAAAGGAAAGTTCAGCCTTCTCCACGCCTCAGGGTCACTACCAGTTCTGCGTGATGCCCTTTGGGCTCAAGAACGCCCCTGCCACTTTCCAGCGGCTGGTGAACAAGGTCCTCTCGGGTATGGAAGCTTTTTCTGCTGCTTATCTGGATGGCATTGCTGTCTTCAGTAGTAGTTGGGAGGATCATTTGCAACACTTGCAAGCTGTTCTCCAGGCCCTGCAACACTCTGGCTTGACAATCAAGGCCAGCAAGTGTCAGATCGGGCAGGGGTTGTTGGTGTACCTAGGCCACTTGGTGGGCAGAGGGACGGTTCAGCCACTCCAGGCGAAGATCGAGGCTATCATGGCCTGGGAGCCCCCCAAGACTCAAACCGAGGTCCGAGCCTTCCTGGGCCTCACTGGATACTACCGTCGCTTCGTGAAGGGGTATGGCACCATTGTGGCACCCCTCACTGAACTTACCTCAAAGAAACAACCCAGACGGGTAGTCTGGACGGAGGCTTGTCAGCGAGCCTTTGTGACTTTGAAACAAGCATTGTGTACTGCTCCAATACTCAGGGCCCCTGATTTCTCAAGAGAATTCATTGAACATGGCATTGGGGCAGTGTTATCACAACTAAATGATGAGGGCTTGGATCAACCTGTGGTCTTCCTGTCCAGGAGACTACTTCCCCGGGAACAGAGGTGGAGTACCATCGAGCGGGAAGCCTTTGTGGTGGTTTGGGCTCTGAAGAAGTTGCGTCCCTACCTGTTTGGTTCGCACTTCCTAGTTCAGACCGACCACCGGCCCCTTCGTTGGCTGATGCAGATGAAGGGGGAAAATCCCAAGTTGTTGAGGTGGTCCATCTCCCTACAGGGAATGGACTTCCGGGTGGAACATCGGCCTGGAGAGGACCACGCCAATGCAGACGGTCTCTCTAGGTATTTCCCCCTTAGTGATGAGAACTCCCAAGGGGTTGGGTAGCTCTCCCCACTTTCAGCTGGGGGGGACGCGTGTTAGACCTGTCTGCTCCTGTGAGTCCCCTCACAATTATGATTTATTTTGTCCCCTTTGGCCTCTGAGTGTTCCTAGTTTTTTTTGTATGTCCACCCGGAATTTTTGTTGTTAGCATTGACAGGGGGGCTAGGTGTTCCTTGAGTAAGACGTTTCACCTTTCCCCCCCCCGAGGCCTAGTCATCCTCCTGAAAATTTAGGACAGAATAGGAACCTAAAATGGAGTCCATCAACTAACATAACGGTCACTCTAGGCAGGCCGGACCATTGGGTACTATGTGGAAGTTTCTAGAACCCTCTAGTGGGTTCTAATGAACTGAGGCGAGACTATATAAGGCCAGTGACCAGGGAGCCATTTTGTGTAGCCTTGACCAGCGTAGAGGGAGGCGACTACAGGAGGAGAGCTTTGCACCGATAGGAACACGATCGACTTGTGGGCCGGCTGTTCCCTATCTGGATGTGACCACCCTGGAGATGACCAAGCCTCGCTGAGCCAGCAGACCATCTGTGCACCAGAAACCTGTTCTTGCCCTTTTAAACCACCAGAGATCTTAGCGGTGTAATTACAGCAAACCACGAGGGCTCGCCGTTCCTAAAGATAACCTTTGACAGTATTGGACTGGGTCACCCCCTTGGCTCAGCGCTACAGGAGAAAAAGGCATGCTGAGGGAATATCCATGATAGCGCAGTAAGCGTCACGGAAGGCGTACTCACTGTGTGAGGAGTGGTGTCAATCGGAGCGTCTCCCCATCAGGAAAGCGGTTGCCCCATACGGTGTTGCGGATGCGGCATCAGAGGAGATGAGGCCCAGCTGCAGTGGTGACGTCGCGGGAAGAGGCGGACCTGCGCCGAAGGAGAGGATCGTGTGAAGCTGACCTGCATCGACGACCCAGTGAAGGCGGGGCGGCGGAAGAGCTTCCGGAGGTGAGCCCGGCGTCAACAGAGAAGGCGGTCCTACGCTGAAGGAGGAGCGGCGCCGGCCTGAGTGAAGAGGTCGTGTGAGGCCGGGTCGTGTCCTGACGTCGCTGCTGACAGAAGTACAGCTGAGTGACCTGGGCGCCCCCCAGAAGAGAGGCTGCTGTATGGAACTGTCCCTTGCATGAGGGAAGATACCGGCGGAGAACAAAGTAAGCGGGTTCTTTCACGGGAGAAGGGCGGAGACAGTTTTGTGAGAAGCTGTGCCTCAGGGGGTGCCGAGTGAACTCCACAGTGGACCGACCAGCCAGATCCCCCAGGCGTTTGAACTGCCCCACTTCATTTAATAATTCAAGAGCTTGGGGGTCGACACACTTGTACTGCCGATTCTATGGTGGTGGGGTAGTGTGAGCTGGGAGGGAGTAAGACTTTAATAAACGAAACAGACCAACTTCACGGAGAACCAAAGTCTGAGTTTGAGATAAGGGGTAGAGTGTAACCAGAGTCCCATCACCCCGAAAAGTGTGCTCTAGAGCTTACAAGAGTTCCTTTACAGAACGAAGGGATTTTGCTAGTGATTAAATGAAATGTGTTACTAATTTACCTATTCTCTTCTAGTGTTACAACTGTGCAGATTAGTGGCAAACCATTACAAGTCAGTGAGACTAGAATCTGGGTGTCCCTGCATGTCTAGGGGTAAAGTATACACTGAGTCACTGTGAAAATCGCCAAGCTCATTAAGTCTATTGTTGTAACTGTAATGTACTTGATTTTCTAAGGAAAAGGAGGGACATGTGAATTATTTGTGAAACATGATGTGAAAGTGTATTAAGAGCTGAACCTGAAGTAATTTAAAAAGTGATGTACTAATGTGACAAAAACTCCATCGAAAATAGAGAACAGAGTCTATTTTTATAAAGCACGAACCGTATTTTCCTAACAAGGTGTAGTGTCATTTTTGGAATGGATGGGCGCTGGGTTCCTGAGAGGTTATTACGCAAGCTTAACACATATTAAGCCTTTGGAATTAGTCTTCCCCTCTGTGCCAGGCTATCCACGTGTTGGCTAGGATACCCCTAGGTCTAGTGTTGACGCAACAATTTGGAGACAAGCAGCGCCCATGTGCGTATTTTTCAGCTACTTTGGATCCGGTAGCTAGGGCGTTGCCTAGTTGTCTAAGAGCTACAGCGGCAGCGGCGGTTTCTATCCGACAGTCTGCTGGTTTGGTATTGGATAATACATTGATTGTGATGGTCCCACATGCAGTGGATACCTTATTGAATAAAACGAGGACTCAGCATCTTACTAGTGCGCGTTTGTCAGGTTATGAGTTGACGCTTTTGGCTAGTCATGTGCACATTAAGCGGTGCAACACATTGAATCCAGCTACATTGTTGCCGATTTCTGTGGAGACAGATGCTCAGGAACAGCATGATTGTTTTCTCCGGACATAGGAGTAAACGAAGGGTAGAGTTGATCTGAAAGATACTCCTCTTTCGAATCCAGATGGTACCCTATGGGTAGATGATTCATGCTTTAATCTTCCGAATGGCAATATGACTGCAGCGTATGCGGTTACGACTTTGCACACGATTGTTGAAACTGCACGTATTGCACAGAATTCAGCTCAAGCAGCAGAGTTGATTGCACTGACGAGAGCGTGTGTGTTGTCGAAAGGAAAGAGAGTGAATGTGTATACTGATAGCCAATATGCATTTGGCGTGGCTCATAGCTTTGGACGTTTGTGGAGAGAGAGAGGATTTCTTACTTCCCATGGTACGAAAATTCAGCATGGACAATTAGTGAATGAACTTCTTGAGTCACTTACTTTGCCGACACAAGTTGTGATAGTGAAGTACAGCGCACATAGGAAAGTTACGGATGATGTTGGTCGTGGCAATGCGTTTGCGGATGAAGTAGCGAGAGAAACGGCGAAAGATGTGATGAGTCGTATGTATGTTGCAGGTCCTGCCAGATGGGTTACGGCAGTAGGAATGTGTGAAGACACAATAGAAAGTGAGAAATCGATTCAGGCAGAAGCTACTGAGAAAGAATTGAGTGTGTGGAGAGAGACTACGGGAATGTTGGATTCGACTGGCTGTTGGGTTGAGTTGTCAGAACACCAGCGATGGTTGTTGCTTGATGCGTATGTGCTTCCAGTGGTTACAATGGCTCATGGATTGGCTCACATCAGTTCAAAAGGGATATGTAAGTTGTTGGCTCCGGTATGTCAGAATGCTGGAATTCCTAAATGTGCTTAGAATCTGGTTAAAAACTGCATGATTTGCTTGATGCATAATCCTGGCAAGGGAACCCCAACTCCAGCGGGTCATTTTGCTCCTCCAACGTATCCGTTTGAGGTGCTACAGCTAGACTTTATTCACATGGAAAGATGCAATAACCTGAAGTATGTCCTTGTGGTTGTTTGTGCCTTTTCCATATGGATAGAGGCCTACCTCCTCAAGGATAATACTGCTTTATCTACAGCCAAGGTTTTGCTCAAAGAGTTTTTCCCTAGGTATGGTTTGCCGAGAATGGTATGGAGTGACAACGGAAGTGTATTTGTGGGTCAGATTATGAAGGAAGTGTGTGCGGGTTTGGGCATCAAACAGAAATTTCACGCTGCGAATCACCCCCAGTCAGCTGGCCTGGTCGAGTGCTACAATGGCACTCTTAAACTTAAATTGGCCAAGATACAAGCAAGCACTGGCCTTACATGGCCTGATGCTTTACCGTTGGCACTTTTGTCTACAAGAACGACAGTACATTCTCGTGTGGGAATTAGCCCATACGAGATTGTTTTTGGACGCCCGGCAAATGTTTGGGGTGTGCCGAGGCCGAATAAATACAGTGACATTGAGTACCCTATGTTGGTTGATTACTTACATGACTTGACTGCTAAATAGCGTGTTTTTCACCAACAGGTGCATGATACTTTACCTTCAGCCTCTGTGGATGCAGGTCACTCGATTCAACCTGGCGAGTGGACCTTGGTGAGAGACTTTCAAAGGACAAAGAATCTGGAACCAAGGTGGACAGGCCCGTATCAAGTATTATTGGCGACTTGGACTGCCGTCAAGGTTTGCGGCAAGAAAAATTGGGTGCACGGCACCTATTGTAAAACGGTACCCTTACCCTTACCATACGACCAGTGAGTCAAGGATGGTATTGCCGATTCTGAGACTGAAAGGGTTCCGAGATTCGTGCCTTTTAGTGACGCACATTTGAAATGGACTCAGTCGGAACGTGCGGATGACGAAGTTCTGCAGGAAGCTGTGCCATCGCATTTGAGACTTGACACTACGCAACCAGAGACACTTTTCCAGGATCAGACGGTGCCTGGTAAAGAACGCTATAATCTGCGGACCAAAATGGACAAATAAATTTGAATCTTTTTGAGAATGATACTCTTTCAGACAAGAAACTTTTTTGTTCTATTTTTTTTTTTTGGAGCTACCATCCGAGCTCAGCTGCAGGGTCACGGTATAAGCTCTTAAGGGGTGACCCGCGTATTGACGAAAGGTCTGCGGTTCTAGGGACGTCTAGGACGCCTGGACGCACACTTAAGTGAAGAAGGAAAATTGCCATGAGCAGCACGTTAGAGGATGGAGTTTTTTGTAACTGAAAGAGTTGTTGAGAAAATGCATTTTAAGACAAGATTATATACATTAATACGTAGCAAATGTTTTATCATATTGTGTTCTTTAATGTTTTTAAGTATCACATTAGCTTGTGTGGGTTGGATTGTTTATGCTACACCACTGATATCTGCACCCACTTCCCAACCTATGCTTTCCTTTACTACTGTTTCTTTGCACCAATTTTATACGTTGCCTGAACATGAACAGACAAGGAGGTCAGAATTTGTCAACAATTCGTTTATACAGCTGTTGCATCAGCATCAATTGGTAGTAAATACCACTAATTGCTGGGTTTGTGGTCTTATGCCTCATACGACAGATAGAGGTATGCCATATCTGGTTTTGCCTTTTTCTTTTAATGGGTCTGTATGGGCTTTTCAGACTATGTTCATTTATGCAAATGAAGTATATCCCTTACGTTCCGTGAAAGACAATCCGAGTAATAGCGCCTTGATAAAGGGAATAGTAGATATGATTTGAGATATTGATGCATATAATACTATCCCTAAGGATGAGGTGCAGGCTTACGTTGGTTGGAACGTGACTGTATATAGTACCAGCTTGACAGAGAAGGAGAGACGAAAAAGGTCTCCCCCGATTTGGATTGTACCCCATCGAGGCCACTTTTGTTTGCAAGGTAGTGGTCGGAATCCGAGAGCTCAGCTAGGTAAGAGTGTGTGTGCTCAAACCTATGTCTATTCATCTCAGACTTCTATGTCGTTTGTACCAGCGAAAGGCACATATTTTGTTTGTCATGACAGAGCCTACACATGGTTGCCGCCTGATTTTTCGGGAACTTGTTATATAGCATTTTTGCTTCCCCCTACATACACTACTACTTCGGACTATCATAGGACAAGATATGGTAGAGGTGTCTTCGATCAGGAAGATACCGCAGCACAGGAAGTAGGAGATTTTTTCAAGGGTTTCCTTCCGTTTTGGGGTCTTATGGCTAATAGTAGGAACATCCGACAACTTACAAGAGTGGTTGAGGCCACTATAAATGAAACTGCAGGTGCCCTTAGTAATGTTACCGCTGAGCTTCAAGCGGATCGTCTTATGACATTGCAGAATCATATGGTTTTAGACGTCATACTTGCATATCGATGAGGGGTATGCAAATTGATCCAATCTAGTTGCTGTGTTCATACCAGATAATGCCCCTACAGTATACCAAGCCATCTCTATACTGCATAAGATTTCTGAGTCTATTCATGTGGACGAAGTAGACTGGTTGTTGACTGGATGGTTTTGGGGACTACTGTCTAAATGGGGATGGAAGATTCTGACATTCCTTGGTATGGTTTTAGCTATCCTCTTCTCCTGTTGTCTTTGCATCCAGTGTGGTCCCGCCATTTGTAGTCTTTGTGCTACCTTGTGTGTGCGGAGACCTGTCTCGAGAGAAGTAGAGAGTAGTAGGATGATGCTCCAGCAACACCTTGATGATTTGATGAATATTGACATAGACCTAGATTCAGATTAACGTGAGTTTGGGTTATTGCCTACGTAATGGCATAAGGAGGGTCTGAGGTTCTGTAAATCCTGTCTTGTCCTGTGAGGTTATGGTTCCATCACGATTTTGGTGATGTTGTACCGTAGTTAGTAAGTACGGCTAATATGGAGTGAATTCGTCACGTTAACTAGCGAGTTCATTACGTATTCAGAGACTTCATCTCGAATATGGGTTCCATTTTGTTCATGCCTCCATTTTGTGTTGCCATCATGCAGGCTGGTGAATGTGGTCGAACGAATAAAGCGGCCTGGCCTTTTCATTCACGTATACATTAACTGGGTTCTTCTTGACTCCAAGGTGAACTGTAAGGAACTGACCCCTTCACCTGAAACTGACCCTGCTAAGCCAATTTCCTTGGTTCGTTGTCTGAGATTGCCAATCAAAGTTCAGGACATCGTTAACTTTTAGTTGCTTTACACATGCCTTATCTTGCTCGTTATCTGTCATTGTTCCCTTTCTATGTTTCTTCATTACATGCATTGTGCTTTCAATTATGGGTTTGTCCGGCTTGTGGAGATTGAATTTGGGACATTCCTAATAATTAACTTGTGGGTTGGGACAATGTAAATTGAGGTTTTTGCTATGTGATGCTGCGTGGGAAAATGCATCTTATTGGTCAGAACTTTGTACAGTGGGTGTGCATTTATAATGTGAATATTGGGCATAAAAAGAGACGCCTCGCCTTACAAAATTGAACAGTTTCCTGAGTTGTACACCGTGTTGTATTGCTGGGATTACTGTTACTAGCTGCAGCTAATAAATTTGATCTCTGACGCCACCCAGAAGTATTCCGTGTCTCTGTATACCAAGTGAGGTCAATCCGAAGACTTTGGGCGTGCCCCTGGCGCCGCTGGGTTTAAAACCCGGTTCTTCAGTTCTTATGGCGTCCTATTTGGACTGTCCCTAGCGGAGGGAAATAGGAAAATGAGGCAACCGGATAGGGTTGAGTAATGTGGCTTGGGGTAGCAAGGTACCGTAAAGTATACAAGAATATAGAAAACTATGCGTCTTGCTGCTGAGGTCGGTTAGCAACAAAAGGGGATGATTATAAGGAACCTTACAACATAGGCGGCAGTTTCAATCAGAGCATGCAAAGCTCTCCCTTCTCAGCCCGATGTAAGTTTAAACCATGCAGAGCCCTCCCCTTCCCTAGACCCCTGCCCGCCACGTACCGCACTAGCCACAACTCTCCTGAGTCATGGTGGCTTGCTCGTCCTCCGGGCTCCACCACTCTTCACTCCAGCTTTCTTCTTCCTCTTCTCGGCGTTCTCCGGTCTCAGCGTCAGCGTCTCCTACCGGCACCTCCAGACTCGCGCAGCGATCTTCTTCCGGGGTCTCCAACGCAGGACAGGCCTCTGGTAGCTTCGCGCTTTTCAAGCGGCCGCTGTTCTTGACAGAAGGGTCCTGATTGGCTACTGCTGTAGTTGGTCCCGCCCTTCCAAGAGCCTGCTATATTCAGGTCACTGTTGGCAGACTGTGTGAGGAGGGAAGAGTCGCGGGCTAACACAGAGGAAATGACCCCGTCGTCGTCCTCTGGCATCCTTTGGTAAGGTATATTGCGGTTTGTTAGCTTTCCGTTCTGTCTCATGCATGGGGACGGGCCCTTCCTCACATCCTCCTTCCCTATCTTTCTTGTTTACAAGAAACAATTCACATGGATATCTGGACATAAAATCCGCATTTGCATGGTCTTTCCCCTTTCTATGATGTACAGTATATCTGTAGGGCTGTAATGCCAGGAACCATCTCAAGATCCTTGGGTTATGTCCTTTGTTTCTGGAAAGCCACTCAAGAGGTGCGTGGTCTGTCTATAAGTGAAATTCTCGTCCGTCCAGATAATATCTAAGAGCCTCTACAGCCCACTTGATGGCTAAGACCTCTTTTTCAATTACAGCATATTTTGTCTCCCGGGGAAAGAGTTTTCGACTGATGAAGAGGATGGGATGTTCTTCCCCATTGTCCCCTTCTTGGGACAATACAGCACCGATACCATGGTTCGAGGCATCTGTTAGTAACATGAAAGGTTTCTCATAATTGGGATTGACAAGAAATGGTTGAGATGTAATAGCCTGTTTCAGCTGGTGAAACGCCCCTAGTTCTAAGGGTGAAGGGTTTCTCAAACTTCTTTCAGCCTGACTGGTTTTTCCTAATAGGTTAGTTAGGGGAGAGGCTGTGTCTGAAAAATGCGGGATGAATCTCCGATAATAACCAAGGAGACCTAGAAAGGCTTGGAGATCTTTCTTGTTTTTCGGAAAAAGAACCTGGTTTATAGCTGTAACTTTTTCTGTTTGTGGTCTTATGCAACCTCCCCCTAAAAGGAATCCTAAATATTTTACTGATTGGGATGCTAGATGACTTTTGGCCGGGTTGATGGTCAGTCCTGCACGGTGTAGTGAGAGGATGACCTGAGATAGATGTTGTAGGTGTTCCTCCTATGAGTTGCTGTAAATTATGATGTCATCCAAATAAGCAGCAGCATACTGCTGATGGGGACATAAGATCTCATTCATCAGCCTTTGGAAGGTCGCGGGAGCCCCATGCAAGCCAAAGGGCAAGACCTTAAAATGATACAGCCCTTTTGGCGTACAAAACACTGTTTTCTTCCTACCCTGAGGTCTCAATGGCACCTGCCAATACCCTTTACAAAGATCAAGAGTACTAATGTATTGGGCTTTACCAAGTCTTTCGACCATTTCATCGACCCGCGGGATGGGGTACGCGTCGAATTGAGAAATTTTATTCACTTCTCTGAAGTCAATACAGAAGCGTATCGACCCGTCTGGCTTCGGCACTAGGACAATGGGGGAACACCATTCACTTTTAGAGGGCTCAATGATGTCCATATGTAACATTTGCTGTACCTCTTCCTCTATGGCTGTTCTCTGTGCTTCGGGGACCCTGTGCGGTTTTAATCTGACTATTTTCCTTGGTGGAGTATGGATTTTGTGTTCTATCAGGGTTGTTCTCCCTGGAGTGAGGGAAAAGACCTTTTGTAGGGGAACAAGAGTCTCTCTTAGCTCTCTTTTTAAGTTGTCAGCCAGTTTGGGATTTATGCTTTGTTCTGTTAGACTTATATTGGTTTGGGTTATCATCACAGGGGTGGGTTCTACCCACTTCTTTAACAAATGTATGTGGAATATCTGGGTGGTGTTCTTTTGGGGATCTAGCTCTAATTTGTAGGTGACTGGGGTGACTTTTTCTACCACCTTAAATGGTCCCTGCCACTGACTGAGCAGTTTATGTTCAGAAGAGGGACGTAACAATAAGACTCGATCACCTATATTGAGGGATCGTTCTTTAGTTGTTTTGTCATATTGATATTTCTGTCTGATTTGGGATTGCTCAAGGTTATTGCGAACAGTCTCCCATACTTGGTTTAAATGGGACTTTAAACCGGAGACATAGTCCAACAGGGATTTTGTATTATCGGTTTCTTCTTCCCATTCCTCCCTTGCCATGTCTATAAGAGTACGGGGAGGTCTGCCATATAATAGTTCAAAAGGGGAATACCCTAAACTTTTTTGATGATGACATCGAATAGCAAAGAGTGCTAAAGGAAGCATGTCCTCCCATTTACGTGCTTCCAGGTTTAGTAATTTCCTTATGGTTGTCTTTAGAGTGGAGTTGTACCGTTCTACTAATCTATTCGTTTGCGGATGATAGGCAGCGGTGCGAATCTGTTTAATGTGTAACTGCTGACATACTTCCTTCATGAGTCTGGAAGTAAAGGGCGTGCCCTGATCAGTCAGGATTTCTTTTGGAAATCCTACTCTAGCGAAGATGTTGATCATAGCTTTAGCAATTTGTGTAGTGTTGGGTTGTCTCAAGGCTACAGCTTCGGGAAATCTGGTTGCATAGTCTACTAAGACTAGTACATACCGACATCCACTACGGGACGGAAGAAGGGGCCCTATTATGTCCATACCCACCCTGGAAAAAGGGACGTCAATGATGGGTAAGGGTCTCAGGGGTGCTTTAGGAGGAAGTGACAGACTGGTTTTCTGACATACAGCACATTCCCTACAGTATTTCCTGACATGGTGGTAAATACCTGGCCAATAAAACCTTTCTAGTATGGCCTTTTCAGTTTTCTCCCCCCCAAAATGGACCCCTAGTAAATGACTGTGGGCTAAATACAACACTCGATCCCTGAAAGGACCGGGAACCAGAAGCTGTGATGGTTGTGTCTTGCCCCCTTTCCTATATAGCAGTCCTTTGTTGATAAAAAATTGTGGACCTACTTGAAGGGTGTCTTCCTGCTCATTGGCTTGTCTCCAGGCTTCTTGTAGAGTGCTTTCTTCCCTTTGTGCCACGCGGAAACTCTGGTCATGTTCCCATAAGGGAGTAGCAGGGTTTGTAGTTAGGACTGGTTTTCCTTTTTGTTTTTCCTGTTTCCGTTGTCTCCTACTTTTTCTGTCTTTGCCCGGTTCCCCTTCGACCTGGGGTTCTGAAAAATAAGGGGCTTCTTCTCTCCAATCTATTATAGCAGCCCTTCTCCCCGTTAAGAGTTGATTGAAATGGGATAGTCGGTTCCCAATATCATAGGTTCTGGTAAGTGGGGAAGAAGACCCACTCTCATTTTGACCGGCCTTTGGTCAGGTTGATGCTGTATGTCCAAATCGGTCATAGGATACAATTTGTTATCACCATGGATACATTGGATATTTACTACTCCAGTAGGAAGAGACGCCTCCCCAGGGACTATTTGTGGCCTGATTAAAGTCTGTTTACTTCCGGTACCTACAAGGTCTTCTCTAGGTTCTCCATTTACCGCTATTTGTCTATGGAAGGAGCCATATTCCTCTACCGGTCCACCATATAGAGTTCTTGTATATCCAACCTCCATTGGCTCTTCTTTTTGAGGACAAACCCTGGCTATATGCCCAAAGGCCCCACAGTGGTAACATTGTGGTCCTAAGGGAGCTGTAGGTCTCTGTGCTATTGGGAGTGAATGTGGAACAAGGGTTACAGCATCAGGCTTCTTAGGGAACATGACGGATCGTGATGGTCTAACTGGCGGATGGGAGGTTGTTTTCCAAGTGCCTTCATCCTTTCCTTTTTGTACTTCTTGGGCCCTAAAATATGCAGAGGCTACTTCCACAGCTCTTTCCAGGGTTAAGTCAGTATGTTGGCGTACCCACTTCTGAATGGGTGGGTGCAAAGAGGTGAGAAACTGTTCTAAGTATATTTTTTCTAGAATGGCTTCCTTGGAAGCTGGTATGGGTTTTAGCCAGCGGTCTGTGGCATCTTTAATGCGATAACACAGGGCCCAGGGGTTCTCCTGGGGTCCTTCTTTAATGTGGTGGAGACGCAACTGATAAGGTTCTTCATCGATGCCCATTCTTTCTAATACACATCGTTTAATGTCTGCATAGGGAGTCAGACCCAGGGGATTTGCCGCTTGGTATGCCGCCTGTAAGTCCCCACTCAGTAGAGGGCCCAGATACTGACCCCACCTGTCTTCGGGCCATTGAGCGGCTCGGGCCATTCTTTCAAAATTAGACAGAAAAAAATCAGGGTCTTCTCCTGGTACATATTTCTGTACTACTATAGATGGAAGGGCAGTATATCCGCGAGGTTGTCCCAAGGTGTCTGCCAATTTTCCTATAGCTGTCTCTTGGGATTGACTCTGTCCAGTAATTGTTTTATGCAAGGCTTCCCTGTCTGTCTCCGCAGTTTCCAAAAAGCGCTCCATAATTTTTTCTAGTCGATCCTGTCCTTCTGCCATTTTCTTAAAGACGGTCTCCATGGCTTCCGATCCCACTTCTGGCACCAAATGTCGGAGGGATGGTCGGAAGCAGAAGCGAGGAGGCCGGATGGGGTCAATATTGAAGGTGTTTATTATAAGAAGGCATACAAGTAACTTCAAGGGTCAACAGAAATGAGCTTCAGGATGAGTCGGGAAAATGTTCTTCCACAGGTGTTCCTTCTGTTCCTTCTTTTCTTCTGAATGTCGGGCGGCTCCTATCCCACGTTGTGAAACCTGTGACGGGTTTCAGTTGGTCGGCTTCTTTGAAACCTATTACGGGTTTCAAAAGGGAAGAGGGCGGCCCGGACCTGGGTGTACCTCGGAACAGAGAAAAGTGGCGTCAGTATCTACCTACACTAGGGAGGGGTTACCGTCACCAGACCGACGTGAGGTAGAAGACAGTAATGTGGTGACTTAAGTAAGGAAAAGCAAGATCGTGAGTTCTTATGGCGTACTATTTGGAGTGTCCCTAGTGGAGGGAAATAGGAAAATGAGGCAACCGGATAGGGTTCAGTAATGTGGCTTGGGGTAGCAAGGTACCGAAGAGTATACAAGAATATAGAAAACTATGCGTCTTACTGCTGAGATCGGTTAGCAACAAAAGGGGATGATTATAAGGAACCTTACAACATAGGCGGCAGGTTCAATCAGAGCATGCAAAGCCCTCCCTTCTCTGCCCGATGTAACTTTAAACCATGCAGAGCCCTCCCCTTCCCTAGACCCCTGCCCACCACGTACCGCACTAGCCACAACTCTCCTGAGTCGTGGCGGCTTGCTCGTCCTCTGGGCTCCACCACTCTTCACTCCAGCTTTCTTCTTCCTCTTCTCGGCGTTCTCCGGTCTCAGCGTCAGCATCTCCTCCCGGCACCTCCAGACTCGCGCAGCGATCTTCTTCCGGGGTCTCCAACGCAGGACAGGCCAGTCTGGTGACTTTGCGCTTTTCAATCGGCCGCTGTTCTTGACAGAAGGGTCCTGATTGGCTACTCTGTAGTTGGTCCCGCCCTTCCAAGAGCCTGCTACATCCGGGTCACTGCTGGCAGACTGTGTGAGGAGGGAAGAGTCGCGGGTTAACACGGAGGAAATTACCCCGTCGTCGTCCTCTGGCATACTTTGGTAAGGTATTCATTGCGGTTTGTTAGCTTTCGGTCCTGTCTCATGTATGGGGACGGGCCCTTCCTCACAGATCTACAAGTGGATCCCCACTGAAACAAGAAGAACAGTCACCCAGGCCCTTGTCAGCAGCAGGTTGGACTATGGAAACGCCCTCTACGCAGGAGCCTCGGCCAAACTCCTGAGACGGCTGCAACGCATCCAGAACGCCTCTGCACGCCTGATCCTCGACATCCCTCGCCGCAGCCACATCACACCCCACCTGAGAGACCTGCACTGGCTCCCGGTCAACAAGAGGATAAGCTTCAAGTTTCTCACCCACGCACACAAGGCACTCCACAACACCGGACCAACGTACCTCAACAGACGACTCAGCTTCTACAACCCCACCTGCCAGCTCCGCTCCGCCAACCTCGCCCTCGCTACAGTCCCCCGTTTCCGAAGAGCAACCTCAAGCGGCAGATCGTTCTCCCACCTCGCTGCCAAGACCTGGAACACCCTCCCCATCCACCTACAGCAGACCCAAGACCTGGCTTTTCGAGCAGTAGCAGCATTCCCCACCCCAGCGCCTTGAGACCTTCACGGGTGAGTAGTGCGCTTTACAAATGATATGATTGATTGATTGATTGATTGTGTTGCAAAGTGTAGTGGAGTGGGTGTAGGTGATTTAAAAATACTGTGCTAGTGGGCCTAAACAAATTTTATTCTTGCTCCTAGGTTGGTATGGTTTAAAAATGGGGTAGAACACTGTATGCCAACCTATAATGGAGATGGGATCAGTGTTACGGTCGACATGTTTCAAGCTTCCCCTAGCTTTTCTTCAGGACCACACAGGGACCAAGCCTGTGTATGCCACTCCTGTTTAATCCTAAATAGAAAAACAAATACTAAAGGATAGGTGGACGCTGCTACTAATAAAAGCATGCGTGAAAATACATATGATTTCTATTCTTTGCAGTATATTTGTAATATAATAAGGAAAAAATATTAGTGGTACAAATCCCCTCTCTCCTCAGAGTCGTGGTACACAACTTCCTTCATGCTGCACGCAAAATATGGGTGATTGTTTGCTCAATATCGGTGTTTGCAAACTCTCAAGGTCCAGTGATGTGCTGAGAAAGTAATGCTCGTGGTGATCTGTGGCGTGAATTCACACAGAAAAACAACACAGGACTTAATATGACAGTAAAAACACACACACACTAACACACATAACATGGAATAGTTAATTCCTCAATAATTACTTGTAAAAGTGCCTAATAGCACTCCATGGTCTCTCTGTGGGGCGGTGTCTCCCTTCGTAATATCCTAGCGTTTGAGGATGAAATGAAAACACAAAGGCGGTTTTCGTTATTTTTTGTTTAACAAAAAGTCTCAGTTTGCATTAATTACAAGCGTTTTCAGGCTCGTCTGCGCATCCGTGTGCCGCAGCACCTGTAAGGAAAGAGAGATTCCACTTACTTCTGACTGGGGGATGCCGCGCCGGAACACCTACTTCGCTTCCCCGCCGGACCGCATCTTAGCGTGTCTCCGGCGAGGGAAGGTTTAAAAACTCTCCCGCGTTCAGTATTGCCGCGTGGAGCACACGGCAAGACTAGACCGCCGCGGTGAAAACAAAATGGCCGCCGTCCCTGGGCAAGTGTGGCGGCCATGTGGTGTAGGGTCGCTTCATTAGAAGAAGGCTTTGTTCATGTTAATGAATGAGTGATATGATGGGGTGTTTCAATTGATGGCGGATATTGGATCCATAAATCATGATCATTCTTAAGCATTCACTGTGAGAAATAAATCACATTGAAAGTGGTTACAAACCAATTGTTCTGTTCATGATGAATTGCGAAAACAGGTCAATGTAAATGGCATACCAGGTTGTAATTAGTTAGTTAGTTGGTCTCTTGGTTTGCTGATCTGGAACCGACACCTCTGCACAACAACACATCTCTGCAGGCTGCTACGTAAGTTATTGTGACTACAGCTGTGTACAAAGTGTATTATGCCTCCTAAAAAGTTAAACACTCCTAGTAACTCTATTGAGAACTATCTGGTACAAGTAGTTGAAAAAATTAACAACGACAGAAGAGCATCTTTGGGAATAGATTCATCTACCCAATCTCCCTTTATTGACATCGAGGCTGACGATCCCTTTGGCCTTCTAATCAACAATAGCACTAATAGTGCTACACCTGACTTGTTTCCGGATACTATCACTATACAGCCCAGTGGTACCGTTGCTGGAACTGAAGACCTTAGCGTCAATGAGGTACTGTCTGATATTATTATTAGTCAGGATCATTCTACCTCCCCTCCAGCACCTGTCCCGGGTAAACGGGAATGTCTCAGGTCAGCTAAGAATAAAGTAGCAAATCCGCCGAGGAAACACTCTGAGGAAGAGGAGCATGACCTGACTAACGAGGCGTATGTTACACTTTCAAATGCCCAATTTAACAAACTATTGGCTCTGATGGACACAAAAATTAAAGGTGTGGTCAAACCCCTGGTTAGCAAAATAGACAAGTTAACTTCTGAGGTTAACCGACTGGAAGGTCTATTACAAAAAACCATGGGTGAGATAGGGGAACTTCCGGTAAATGTCTCTGCAAAGATAGAGGAATCTTTAAACAAATCAGTAACCAACGCTATTAGTGGTCTCATCCCTGCCCCTGTATCAAACCCCCTGATGGCAAGTAACAGTACTCTACCTGGTGATTCCCATATTACCTCGATCCCTGCTCCTGCTGGTGAAGACCCATTTACTGAAAAAGGGACTTTCGAGCTTGTGGTTGAAGCATCCCCATTGGTACTTGTCCTCGCCAATGTTCCTCCCTTGGCTCAAGGTGAACGGGAAACAACATCTTCTCTAAGAAACAAATCCTTATCATGGTTAACCACCAACATGGTAATTACTCCCTGGGGAAAGCAGCAACTCTCTGAAGAGCTCGTCAAAGCAAGAAGGGTACAGTGGATCGGGGACAGGGTGAAAAAATTCAAAGGGGAGTGTGTTGTCCTCCATTTCTCTGACCCTGGGGTCTTGCCTAACATCCTACCAAATATCTTACCACCACAAAGGCGAACAACTTCAATCGTTCCATTGACTTTGGACTTCTTCTATCCTAGAAAGGGAAGCGGACCAAACTCAAGTATTTTAAGAACCAAATGGAACATTGTGACTAAGAGGGGGAGAAAGGATGTCGCTTCAGTGGACTGGGGTTTGGGGTTGGAAAATCGTTTTTCTGCATTGTCTAATCTAAGCGATTGCGATTGACAACCATCCACCTGTAATCCTGTTACCGTGCCCCTCTGTGCCAAAAGTACACCTGATTTAGCCTGTAATCTACCAACAACTAGCCCTCTGGGGCTTCTGACTGTCGATTTACCTGGGCTATCTAATGTTATAACCACAAACCAGGCTACTGGGGGTAGGATGCCAAACAAGCATATTACAAACCCCGGTACTCCTATGACACCTATTTCTGGGAATCTTTTGTCATGGAACGTGGCCGGAATATCTTCCAAAATGGACAGCGTTGATTGGTTTGAATTTATTAGCAAGTATGACCTCTGTATTTTTCAAGAGACTTGGGCGTGTGAGCCTACTTTTGCATTGGGGTATGTGAATTTTCATGTTCCTGCTATTAAGGGCCCTAAAGGGCGGCCGATGGGGGGCCTTACTATATGGGTTAGGCAGTCTTTAAAAATTGCTGTAAAATGTGTGGAACTTGACCAAAAAGATATCCAGCTTATCAGATTGACCAGTGATTTACCCATCTCCATGGATATTTATAATATCTATGCTAGAGGTGGCAGCAAAGGTAGATCTGAGGTTCTTATGTGCCTTTTTACATTTCTTGAGACCCAATCTGCAGGAAAAAACATTCTAATTGCAGGTGATTTCAATCGGACATTCAAACCTCTCATCACTGGGGATTCTCCTCTGGGATCGGAGGAAGATAAGCTTTGGGACATTCCTACACTAGAGTCCCCCCCGATAACTCGGTGGACGGCTGACATCCTAGGTCTAAACGCTATGTGCTTGGAGCATGGGCTACGAGCCCTGAACGGCCGAACCCAATCAGACCGTGTTCCCGCCATGACGTTTAATAACGGGCGAAGCAAAAGTCGCATTGACTACGTCATCTGTAGTATATCGATATGGTCATTACTCAGTGATATGGTAGTTACAGCCAGGATAGAAAGCGACCACGACCCGCTATGCGTCTCACATAATTGGTGGACGCCTAACGTAATTACTCCAAACCCCTGTGACCTACTTGTCCCCCCAACGATTACGCCATCCAATAACATGCGTAGGTTAAGATGGTCTGGTGTTAAGACTGACCAGCAGGCCCTGGAAAAGATAGGAGAAGCGGCAGACAAGGCCATTCTGGCCCTGGAAAATATTATTGACTATGTACAAGGACATGAAGATGTCAACATAGTTCATACGACTCTCTTTAATGAAGTCAAAAACTTCTTCCTAAAACCCGCCCGAAATAATAGGGCTTGTCCATTTAAACCAGCAAAGTGGTACAATAAAGATTGCAGGGCAGCAAGATTTAAATTAGGAGCTGCAATTAAAAGTAATAAATTGAGTGAGATTCGGTCTGCCAGGAAGCACTATAAAACCTGTATTGCCAGGGCAAAAAGAGACTGGGACGAAGACCACTGGCAGAAACTGAGATGTGCTAGTGAAAGTAAAAATTCTAGACAATTTTGGCATATTGTCACATGGGGCCATGATAGATCACCAGAGCCTCCCAACAATAATGTCCCTCATGATGCTTGGGTTAAATTCTTCAGCGAGCAGTACTCTTCCAGAGATCAGCCTGTTAGCAACTCAAGCCTAACATACCTGTTCGCAGATGAAGATATTTTTATGCTAAGCGAGGTCCTGACTGCCCTGAAATCTGTGCATAGGGGCCGTGCCCCGGGTAATGACGGAGTTCCGGCGGATGTCTTCTTAGATGACACCGATAGGTGGAGCAAGTACATCTGCCTTTTACTAAACCATATAGCCAGGGGCGCTGAAATCCCGGTATCCTGGCGGGGTGCTGTCATTATCCCAGTATATAAAAAGGGGGATCGTGCCCAACCCTGTAATTACCGCCCAATCAGCCTAATAGACACGGTCCAAAAAGTGGTAGGACGTGTAATCATTAATAATTTGCTTGATTGGGCTGAGGAACAGAACGTCCTATCCCCTTTTCAGGCTGGGTTTCGGAGAGCAACTAGCACTGTGGACCAGGTCTTCCGCTTCCAATTGATTCAATGGCGGACAGTGGTCCTGGGCGGATGCAGTCTCTACGCAGCTTTTGTTGACCTACGGGCTGCATTCGACCTGGTGCCGAGGGCAAAATTGTGGGAGGTGTTGGCAGCTCTGGGGGTCCCTATGACTATTTTAACCTTGATCATGAGACTCCATGAGGGCACTTATGCTAAGATCCAATGGGGTGGCTACGGCAATGATACTATTGACTTCCCTGTCGAGCGTGGGGTTCGACAGGGTTGTTCAATGGCACCGACATTGTTTACTCTTTTTATAAACGGTATTGTTTCCCGTATGCAAGCTGAGTCCGTAGATGCTCCCTCACTCGCTGGTGCAAAAGTTCCTATTTTAATGTTCGCAGACGACACCTTAATTTTATCAAAATCCCCTAGCGGTCTGCAAAAGGCATTGGTAATTTTTGACAAATTTTGTAGTGATCATGGCTTGGAGGTAAACGCAGCTAAAACAAAACTCATGGTTTTTAATCCTTGTAGGAATTTCAAATCCAAAATAACCATGAGTGGGCGCTGCCTTGAAGTAGTGAATTCCTTTACTTATCTGGGGATACATATCTCAAATGACAACAGATGGAACCACCACTTAAATTTGGCAATATTAAGACATAAACAACTGGCTGGTACCATTATTAAGGAGCACATGAAATCCTTAACTAAACCAATTAAACCGCCATTAATCATATATGAGGCTAAAGCAATAGGGTCTGCACTGTATGGGGCAGAGCTGTGGGGGCAAGAAAACCTCCAGGAGCTACAGAGGTCAGAGAACAGCTTCCTCCGAAAACTAACTGGCACCCCACAGAGCAGCCCCCTCTTGCCACTCAGATATGATCTTGGCAGGAAGGAAATCTCGGCTATGTGTAAACTTAGACCGATATTATATTGGCGTAGAATTTGGACCACCCCGAGTTGTCACAATATGCAGAAGGATTTGCTGATGTGATCAGAGCAGATCGATTCCATAAAATCAAATGGTTTAGATCATTAAGAACAGCATTAAGTGAACTAGGGTTAAGCGAATTGTGGTCTGATCCAACCGGGTCATCCTTTCCATCTAAGTTGTTTATAAAAAACCTCTATTGGGAACAGGTTGAAAATAAGAGTCTCCTTAACAATAATAATGGGTCTATGACGACTGCCTTCCTTGAAGCTAAACTGTTTCCAATGTTTGAAATCTACTGGGATATTATAACCAAACCCATGGACAGGAAGCTGTTTTTTCAAATGAGGGCTGGCTCTCTACCTCTTGGTAATTTAACATCTAATTGGAGAAATGGAGGTCCAGCTACTTGCCCAGTTTGTGGGGAAGGTAAAGAGACGTTGGGTCACTTCTTGTTTGTTTGTCATGTATATTCTGTTCCTAGACGTGTTTGGTTGGCCCCCATGTGTAGAAATTTGGGTACTAAAAGCAGCATGGTAGCTCTACGCATTGTTAAAACTACCTCCTTAATTTGGATTATTATAGCGACTGCTAAGTACCTGGGGTGGGCGTGGGTAACTAGGCAGAGATTGCTAGTAGGGTGACTACTCTCTGCCTAGCTGATCAGAGACTGCTAGTTTATCTATTCTCTGTCCCCATGCCAGGTGACTATCTGACGAAAAAAAATTTTATATCAATTTTTAAATATGAAGTAGGATTGCTTTTAAATATGACCTTTATTATATGAACTTTGCACCTTATGGTAAACAGCTAGATGTAAATGTTATTTTAAACCCCTTTTTTACTGTGTTTGTGCTTAAAGTCATGTCTGACTTTGTAATTTAATTGTATTTTATTATGTGTTTGTTTGTCTGCTTTTATGAGTAAATACTCGAATAAAGCACTTTTGAATTGAATTGTTATTTTTATAATTAATTATTTTTGAAATGCAACAGTTGCATTTGGGGTGCATCAGAGATAGTTATCCATGTTACTTTTATGTTCTTTTTGTTCAGTAGGATGGGACACATATTTACTTTTGAAAGACTACATCATCCTGATGTGGTAAGGGTCCCATACCCTCTGGTTGATGCCTATCTCTAGGTACAGAAGGCGCCCCAGGGTATGTCATCGTTCAGGCCATGTGTATCAGTGTGGAGTTTGAACACCCACCGCTGTTCAACTGTTTAACATGAACAAAGCCGTCTTCTAATGAAGCGATCCAACACAACATGGCCGCCACACTTGCCCAGGGGCGGCGGCCATTTTGTATATTGTATACACCGCCGCGGTCTAGTCTTGCAGTGTGCTCCACACGGCAATACTGAACGCGGGAGAGTTTTTAAACCTTCGCGGGAGAGTTTTTAAACCTTCTCTCGCCGGAGACACGCTATGATGCGGTCCGGCGGGGAAGCGAAGTAGGTGTTCCGGCGCTGCGTCCCCCAGTCAGAAGTAAGTGGAATCTCTCTTCCCTTACAGGTGCCGCGGCACACGGATGTGCAGACGAGCCTGAAAACGCTTGTAATTAATGCAAACTGAGACTTTTTGTTAAACAAAAAATAACGAAAACCGCCTTTGTGTTTTCATTTCATCCTCAAACGCTAGGAGTATTTCAAAGGGAGACACCACCCCCACCCCAGAGACCATGGAGTGCTATTAGGCACTTTTACAAGTAATTATTGAGGAATTAACTATTCCATGTTATGTGTGTTAGATAGTGTGTGTGTGTTTTTACTGTCATATTAAGTCCTGTGTTTTCTGTGTGAATTCATGCCACAGATCACCACGAGCATTACTTTCTCAGCACATCACTGGACCCTGAGAGTTTGCACGCACAGATATGGAGCAAACAATCACCCATATTTTGTGTGTAGCATGAAGGAAGTTGTGTACCCCGACTCTGAGGAGAGAGGGGATTTGTACCACTAATATGTTTTCCTTATTATATTACAGATATACTGCGAAGAATAGAAATCGTATGTATTTTCACACATGCTTTTATTAGTAGCAGCGTCCACCTATCCTTTAATATTTGTTTTCCTATTTAGGTTTAAACAGGCGTGGCATACACAGGGCTGGTCCCTGTTTGGTCCTGAAGAAAATCTAGGGGAAGCTTGAAACATGTCGACCGTAACACTGATCCCATCTCCATTATAGGCTGGCATACAGTGTTCTACCCCATTTTTAAACCATACCAACCTAGGAGCAAGAATAAAATTTGTTTAGGCCCACTAGCACAGTATTTTTTAATCACCTACACCAACTCCACTACACTTTGCACCACACATAGTCCTTCACAATGTAGGGCTCCTAGGTAGTTCGCAAGTCGTAGCACGCCCCAGTTCATAGAGAACTGGGATGGCCCCAATGATGAAGCATGTCACCGTGGGGCAACCCCGGTGAGTGAGGGGACTCTAGAAAGAAATGTTTCTTTCTTTTGGGCTTTGTCTGACCACATTGGCGGGTAGCCCTGTCACAAGCTAGGTCTCAGAACCCAATACCTCGGGCTCTGTTTTTCATGCCACCAAAAGATCCCTTATGTACATTGGCAAACAAATGTCCTGTAAAGGTATGACAATTCTGCTTGATAGGACACACAATAACATTATAGAATGCCAAGGTGATCGGTTTTCTTGGCAGACAGCCAGTGCCACCAGGGATGTGCTGGGAGTTACATCAGTTACTGGTCATACCATTCTCATTTATCAATGTAACAAATTATTTTCCCATAGAGCTACATGTCTGCGTATTTCTAAACACAAATTTGTGTTACAACATATGTGTTTCAATTTAATTCATTGAACTAAACAGTGACATTTGGTAAAACATGTACCAGAATAGTAGTTTAATGTCATAAGCTAATCAAAAGGCGATTGTTGCTTATGATCAAATCACATCTCCACACTATGCCATATTGCTTCGGATTCCCTAGCTGGAACAGCACAATCCCTATGTCAATTGGGAGACCAGAGTTGTTCCTCTGTAATTACAGTTCTGCAGTAGTGATTGTTATGTGGATGGAAATTATTGGCCTCCCTGTCACAAGCTTTTATTAATGAGACTTTGTCCATTCCTATGATTAACCAGGTATTTTCTGATGTCTTTAAGAAGCCTAGCTCTGTGTCTTTAGCTCCTGATTTCGATTTGGATTGTGCCATCCTGACTGTACCTGGCGCCATACGTCTGTATGGAGGAATGCGTTCTCAGTCCCAGCAAGATAAACTGTTTCTGATGGAAGGTTGGGATGAGAATCCTCCTGCTGGACCTCTACTTTTCTTCGTCCCTGAGAAGTTCAAAGAGCTGACACCTTTCATAGATCATTGTGGGGTAAACGGGATTACCATTAGGGACTGTTACTCACTTCCACTCATTTTGTTATGTTAAAAGCTCTTGTAAAGCGCATGTTCACCAAGTGGTTTCATGGCGCTAAGGTCCAGGAGAAGCAGCTGCAAGAGAGATTTAGCCATATGCTTGTAGGAACAGCCAGGTCTTTAACTGTTTCCTAAACAGAGAATAAAAGGTCAGAGATCTGATATCCAGAGGATGAGAGTTCCATAATTGAGGGGCCAGGACCACAAATCTTGGTCCCCGTGTTTCTTCCGTTTTGAGTACGGGATGACTAACAGATTCAGATGGGAGGACCTAAGGTTCCGGAGAGGAACATAGCTCTGAATCCGGGTAGATATAAATACTGGGCTGCTGCCATGAAGAGCCTTGAAGGTGATGCACCCCAACTTGAATGCACAACATATGGCTGCAGAAAGCCAGTGAAGTCTGACAATTAATGGCATAACATGATGCCATTTGGGCTGGCGGTATATATCATTCTGGCCGCCTGATTTTGCACTAGTTGCAGACGTTTTAGCTGATGCGCCCAGATGCCCACGTAAAGCGAATTGGCGTAGTCAATACGAGTGATGACTTAAGCCAGGATGACTTGGATCAGGACCTCTATGGAAAAACATCTACTAATCTTCCGGATCCTTCGCGACTTGAAGAAGCAAGAAGAGACCACTGTCCCAATCTGTGCTTTCACTGACAGATAACTGCTAATGGTGATACCCATACTTTTAGTTGAACATGCTGGTAGTGGGGGTTTTCCCGATTCAGGTGGCTGAAGTTGGAGTGCCAAGGGTTAACTCACCCACAGATAAGGATCGGCTCCGTTTTATCGATATTCAGCTTCAGATGGTTACTATTCATCCACCCGCTTATAAATCTATGGTGGATTGGAAATTAAGAGCAGACCGATTGATTAATGCCGAATATCAATTGAAGCTCGACGGCATAATTAAAGATGCCAACCTTCCTTTCTCCAAGGGAGCGGATGTGGGGCAGTAGGTACAGATAAATATAAGTGGCCAGAGAGAAGAGCCCTGCGGCACTCCAGAAGCCAGTTTCATTTTAGGGGAGGAAATATGAGCGAGAACGACAGCCTGAGAGCAATCGCTGAGAAAAGATATGATCCACTCAAGAACCGCGTCCCGGATCCCAGCACTGCTGACGCTATCGACCAAAAGATCATAGTTGACCATGTCAAAGGCTGCTGAAAGATCAAGAAGAACCAAGGCCTGAGTGGTGCCAATGTCTGCCCCCTTCCTTAGTTCGTCCAAGACTGTAAGAATAACGGTGTCCATGGAGTGAGCCGGTCGGAAGCCGGCCTGGTGGGGGTCCAGGAAGTGAGAGCTTTCAATAAAGGAACTAAGACAACTAGCCACATGAACTTCCAGGACCTTAGTCAAGTAGGGGAGCAAAGAAATAGGCCGGTAATTTGTAAGGGCTAGGGGTTCCGCGCCAGGTTTCTTTAATATAGGATCAATTTCTGCCTCTTTAAATACATTTGGAACAATACCCTGCTTGAGGGAGTTATTAAGGAGCGTAGGGGGGTGGTCCGGGCAGATAAGGAAGGCTTCCCTTAATATGAGCAGAGGGCAACAATCAGCGGGGGAGCCAGAGCTAACCTTCAGAAGGCCAAAAAAGGCTTCCCTGGGGATAAGTGGGAGCTGGTCCAGTAGTAGGGGGTTCCTAAAGATAGCAGGTGGAACTGCTGGATATGTGTGTGTCGAAATACTAGCTTTGATACTGGCGATTTTGGACCATATGTATCAAGCCTTTTGTGAATCGCAAAGGCCGAAATTCGCCGAATTTCGGCCTTTGCGAATCGCAAAAGGCTATTTTGCATGATTTGAGATGTATGAAACAATCGCATTTTAAGGAATCGCAAATACTTGCGATTCCTTAATTTGCCATAGCATTTAAGGAATCGCAATTTTGCGATTCCGTAAATGCTATGTATGAAGCTTTTAAGAAATGCGATTTCAGGTTTAGAAATCGCAAATTACCACCAACTTGTAGTTGGTGGTAATTTGCGATTTCTTGTAAATATGGACAATTGTGCATTTGTTAGGGTGGTGCACATACATGGGGCATGTATGTGCGCCATATGCAAACACATGTAATTTACAGGGGTGCAGCAGGGTGTCCTTGAGACACCCCTGCACCCTTGCAATAATTCTCAAATTGCGATTAGCAAATTGCGAATTCGCAATTTGAGAATTATTTGGAAATCATTCCTATGGGCCTCCTGGCTCATAGGAATGCATTGGAAATCATTCCTTAATTGCGAATTTGCAAAATGCGAATTTGCAATTAAGGAAGCTTAAGGAATCGCTAAAAAAAAGCGATTTTCTTCATACATACCATTTTGCGATTCCTAAATAGCGATTTCTTAAAAATCGCTATTTAGGAATCGCAAAACGGAACTATGATACATATGGCCCTTTATCTATAAAGAAGTTAAGGGAGTCACATAGGGCTTGAGTGGAAGCAGGCTTCGCTGTCACTCTATCAAACTTGGATAGTACATCCACAATCGTAAAAATGTCCTTGGATTTATTAGCAGAATACATCATTTTATTGGAGAAATAATCAGCCTTGGTTTGCAGGATAGTATTTTTGTATTCTTGTAACTGTACCACAAATGCCTCTTTTTTTGTCTAGGGAGTAATTACGTCTCCAACTACGTTCGGCTTGACGCAGGGCAAGTTTCTTAAGTTTTAAGTCGTCAGAAAACCAGCGCTGGTCTTCATGAGGTCTCAAGGTTTTGATTTTTTTTACAGGAGCAAAGCAATCGCTTTGTCATCAAAGACATACTTGAGTCTTTCTGTGGTGCAAATTATTTCACAAAGTTAGATCTCCTTGGACCTTACCATCAGCTACAGATTTAGGAAGGGGATGAGTAGTAGAAAGCCTTTCAGAAACCCTTCACACACTGCACATATTGGGTCATGCCATTTCGCCATACAAATGCATTAGCAGTTTTCTGAGGTTCATCAATAGCATATTCTCTGACGTCCTGAACCAGTTTCTTGTGGTATACTTGGACAGTAGTCTGATCATCTCTACTTCCCTTTCAAAGCACAAAGTCCATGTTTGTTCAGTCCTTTGTCTCAGGGAAAACCATGTATCCAGTAAGATAGACAAGCAGTTACAAGTGGAATAGCTGGGGTGCCATTATATATGGCCTCTCTGAAGATCCGTGCCATTTTGGAGTTGCCAACCCCCAAATCTGCCAAAGAGACTTAGAGTTTTTTGGGGCTGGTTAACTTTTTATAGAGTTTTTCTTTAAAACTTTGCTGAAATTACCAGTCACACTTCTGCTACTCTGAAAGCATCTATCAAAGTTTTTTGGATTCCAATGGCTCTGATGCCTTTATCCAGCTCAAGAAGGCTTTCACCAGTCCCTTCCAAGAAATTTATTGTGGCAAACAAGGCCTCTAATTTTGTTGTTGTTGGACCGGTTCCGCATCAGCTGTAAGAGGAGGATATTCTAAATCATCATCATCTTTTATCTCTCCCATGTCTTGATCCCTTGTGAACAAAGGTATTCTGTTTTGGAATGCAAGATCGTGGCCCTTAAACATGCCTTTGTGGAATGGCAGAATTGTTTAATGGGAAGAGTTGACTCTTTTGAGGTTTGGACAGACCATTGAAACCTCCAGTTTATGCAGAGCTTACAGTATAGAAATAGAAGACAAGCTTGCTTGGCCTATTTCTTTTCACAATATGACTTTGTTTTGTAACTGTCATCACTAGCACTCGGAACATTCTTGCTGATGCCTTGTCTAGGCAGGACATTGTGGTCTAGGAGTCTGAGACACCTGTCCTTTTACTCCCTGACAAAGTTATCTGTCTAGCAAAGGTCCTTCCTACAGTATGTGAGGGACAGAGATCTATCTGGAAGACCTTGATTCTCTGCAGATTCAAGTGCCCTTCGCCTACCACCAGAATCAGTTTTTTTCCGGAAGGCCTTGCTGGTTTCAACAAAGATTTCAAATTAAAGTTCTAGAAATGTTATAACCTGGCAGTAGCAGGCCATCATGGAATTAAATCAACCTTAGGTCTTTTCTTGTGTTCCTTCTGGTGAACTACTGTTTGCCAGGATGTAGCGCTCAATGTCAAGTCCTTTCCAGTCTGTGCACAGTCCAAAGCAGTCCATGATATGCGTGGCTTGGTTTCTTCATTCTTTGCTCCTTCCTCCTCATTCTTGGCACCCCACTTTAACCAACTTTATTGTGAACTTACCCCCGTCAGGTGGAAACAGAGTGATCATGGTCACTGTAGACAATTTTCCAAGAAGGCAAAACTTTCTCTATTTTGGAGGCTTCCAACTGTCAGAACGATGACTAGGACATTCTTAGCTGATAAATTTCACCTGCATGGACTCCCTGACACCATAATCTCAGGCGGGGCTCTCAATACATTTCTAGGTTCTAGCGCTTGATCTGCTCTATCCTGAGTATCCATCAAGCTCAGTCCTCGTGTTTACAACCAACAGTCAAATGGTCAGACAGAAAGGGTCAATCATGAACAATATCTAGGGTGCTTTTGTAATGTCACTCAAACCAACTGGGCAGAATACTTCTCCTCAGCAGAATTCCATTATAACAGCTATGTTCTCTCTGCTACTTAATTCTTTCCAGTCTATTTCATCCAGGGCTTCCAGCCTTGGCCCTTTCCCTCTTCTCTGCTGTCTACTCCTCTTGTGCCTGCTGAACATTTTCTCAAAAACGTACTCTGAAGGAGAGTAATTGCTACGACCTTTCAGGATTCTAAGACAGCCATGAAGGGGAGGACTGGCAAGCTAATGAATGAAATGAAATGAAATGAAATTTGATTTGTAGAGCGCATGGCTGCCCGAAAGCGTCCGAGCGCTTGCTTAGGGAACCCGTCCTGGTATTCCCCTGCGAGATAACCCGTTACTGGGCATCTCCAAGGTGAAAGCCAGGCATCCCGCTGCGAGGGGCTGTTGTGAGATTAAGCAAGCTATTGCCCAGAGTTACAGAGTGGGACTCCATGATTGGAATAGGCACCGAGGTGAGAATTGTCAGGTCCGGGGAAATTTGAGCCCAAGATCCGCCGAGGCGGGGAATTGAACCCTGGTCCGGGCCAGACCTCTGCATCAGGGTCTGCCGCTACAACCACTTGAGCCACACTTCTCCACTAAGCTAAGAAGACTGATTCAAAGTTTGAACATGAGAGAGAATGTTTAGTGGTGCTCCAGGCTCTTGCCCACTTGAAAGTTGCCCGTCCAGTTTCCTTCTCAATTGTTTGGCCTTTTTGTTGTAATCGCACAAATCACTCCATACCCCATTAGGCTCCATCTTCCTAACTCTTCACCCTACCGTTTATGTCTCCCAGTTAAAGCCTTTTATACCTGATCCTTTACCAAGTATCTCTCCTCCTCTTTTTTTCATGGTAGGTGGGGAATTGGAATACAAGATCAGCAAGATTTGTGACTCCCGAATTTACAGAGGTTGGTTGCTATTCTTGCTTACTGGAAAGGTTATCTGCTAGTGAGCGTTCTTGAGTTCTGCCTCTTCAGTCCAGACCCTAAGATTAGTTTGTCAGTTTTTTTCTGGCCTTTCCTGACAAGCCTGCGACCTCAGAAGGGGGATATACTGTCGCTTCTTCAGCTGCTCTGCCACCTGGGTGCCCAAAAACCATGGATTTTTGAAGGGTCCTGCAGTTCCTGGGACTCAGAAGCCACTGTTGCAGGCTGGGGGAGTCTCACATGGGCCTGTTTCCTCTTGTGATTCTGGTCATTACGCCTTCTCTCTTCAACAAGAAAAGGAACATGCAACATATCTCTGTTGCCCAGATCAATTTGAAAGCTTGTTACTATGCACTATAATTTAAGTTAAACCCAACTACTGTAGGTGAGGGGAAACGTTCAACAGGAAATATAGAACAATGTGAGCCTGCATTAACCCCTTGGACGCTCATGACGAGCTCAGCTCGTCATGGTGTACAACTCCATACACTCATGACGAGCTGAGCTCGTCATGAACAATGGGAAGAAAGATCATCCAGCACAAGAGGAAAATAACACTAGCATCGATGGTGTTAAACAGAAAACTTACTGAAGGTATTGATGATGTTTCACTTCTTTAGAAAAAGGCCCAAGATTATCCTCATCTTTGTGTGTTAAGTCTTGTCTGCACGGCACAGACATTTTAGGGTATGATCTAGAGGGGAACCTGTTGATACAGGACTCAATCTCACTCCCACCAGCTATTTTTCCTTTTAGGGAGGTTTTGCCAGAAGCTATTGAACCAGAACTTCCCTGATGTCATCTCCCACGAATATACACTCCACATCAACCACATCTCTGTTAGATAATGTTTTGTTAATGCAAAGGACTCTTCAATGCATTTTAGAAGCCTTGGTTATAGTAAACTAACCAACAAAATCAAACCGGCGTCTTAACATTTTAGCAGCTATGGAACGTCCAGCTCCAGTGCTGGACGTTCCATTGCGCAGGTGCAGTTGGAACGTTCAACGGCCGACGGCAGCACTCCCGAGGTAGTGGTGCCGTCGGCCGCCGAACGTTCGAAGCACTTAAGGGGTTAAAGGAAATTTCAGCCAAATTATTCAAAGTCAATACATGGATACGTTTGCTAATTCAACCTGTTGAGGTTCCGTGACAATTGTAAGTGGTGTTTTCGACTCACACGAATATGGTCGAGTCTAGTATCTATGAACCGCAAATGACGAGTTTAGCAAGTGTGCGCAGTTTCGCTGTGCTAACTTAAACCGTTCGTTTGTTATGTGGGTTTGTCATCTGTACCCACGGGTTCCATCTTAGATACGGCATCCATTTTGTCTCTTGCCCTCAAGTAGCCAGCGAACGGACGCTGTCCGCTTCGCGACCCTGGGACTCCCAAGATATTTGCGGAAGACACATGTTCTTTGAAAGTGTCTTTATGACGAGGGGGATGCTACTGTAAGGCAGATGGCGCCGCTCGAGGCTCATCTTGCCGCACGGGCTTATTGTCTCAGTTGTGCATCTCATTAGGCACGTCCCTTTGATGCCTGTATCTCGTGCTTCTCGACACTCCCCTTTTACACCCTTTCCGATCTCCCCACTGTCTCCGTCTTCCTCTGCACCTGTCTTCGTTCCTGTTTCGATCTACTTTACTGCTGATTGGAATTTGCTAATGGTGGGAAGATGGGTTTTTACAGTTGGGAACCGCCAAATGTTTCCGCACTTATGTTCCGGATCTTGTGTGTTTCAAAGTGATCTAAGCGACCCCTCTGAGAGCGACTTGTGGGAACCAGGTTGTAAACTATTGTGTATCATGTTATCCTATGGGTAGAAACTGTATAAAAGGAGCGATCCACAAATACAATTTGAAGCAGTCTCCCCGAACTACACTCGATGTACTTCTTGTGACTTCTGTGTTCCCTGCAGTAAATAAACCTTGACTCTTTGACGCCGAAGGAAGTGTCCCGTGTCTCTGTGATTTGTACGCCGGAGCAGGTTACCCACGAAGGTTTCAGGTGTTGTGCCCTGGCACCGCTGGGTCCAAAGAACCCAGTCCTTCAGTTGGCGCCCAACGTGGGGCTGCATCAGTGGTACCGGTCCAAGCCTGACGATCGTGAGGAACTTCGTGTGAAATCTCCGAGGGAAGGTGCACCCCGCTTCATCGATCCTGTTGTCGAAATAAGTGGCCCGAAGACTTTTCCCGCGAAGATTCCCGCCTCCTAACGGCTGCGACGGACTGCTACCCTGACTGTAGACCTGTTTTGGCGCCTGGCGTAGACCTTGGTATAGCGAGACGATTGACGGGCCTTCCTGAGGACGCCATTGATCTTTGAGTTAAGTATTTGTGGGTCGCTCCCAGAGTTCTTTGTTGTAAACACTTTAGCGAGTGTTTTTGTTGTAAGACACTTTAAGCGGGTGTCTTTGTTGTACACGCTGTGTGAGTGTTTTTGTCGGTGACACTTTGCTAGCGTACTTTGTTGTTGTTGTATTTGTTTGACGACTGCAGCCGCCAAAGACCGAGGGTTTAGTTCTTTGCTGGGACTTGGTAAATCCCGAAATCCCGTAACCCTTGAAGTTTGTGAAACTCGGCTAGTGTGCAAGATGCCTGGTCGCAGTACTTTGTTCAGTTGCTTTAGACCTTGTGGTGCGGATTCCCTGCTGGAGGACTCGTGTCCGATACCTCCGGTTGGAACTCCTACATATGACTTATACAGCAAACATGGGCTAGGCCCGATTGCTTTTAACGATTATTGGATCAAATATACAAAGAAAGACGGCGATCTTCGTTGGCCACCTCACGGTAGCTTCGAAGCGTCGATCTTAGATAATTTGGAAATAAAGTTGTTCGAACGTAAATCAAGGCCGGCCATGTTTGATGCCTTTCGGTTCTGGCGCAAAGAAGCCCGACAGAAAGAGATCAGACAAAATAAACGTAGTCAGCGAGATACTGTTGCTACTATAGTGAAGAAAGCTGAGCAGTTTCAGCGTGATAAGGAGGATAAGGATAAGGAAGTGTTTGAGAGATTACAGCGTATGTCCATAGACAAATGCTATCCTGTTTTGTCTACGGAGTCGGATAAGAAGGAAGAGGCAGTTGAGGATTCTTTAATGTCCTATCTTATGAAGTCGCCACCTCCGTACGTACAGGGTACCGCAGCTCCTGTGGTCCCTGCCGTACCTGTTCCACCAGTTCCTCAACCTGCACTTGCTCTTCCGACTGTTCCTGCTCCTTTGCCTCTTTCTATTCCTACTGCTCCTCCGCTTCCACATACTCCTGTTCCCGCTACTACTCACGCTACTGCTCCTGTGTTGTTAACCCCTGTTGCTGCTAACGTCTCTACTCCTTCTCTTGTTAGTCCTGTGTCTTACTCTTCTCCCTCTACTCGTAATCGTGATTCTCCCCTTGCGACAAACTTCTTTCAGTCGCTCGGACCTGTTTTTGGGTCTGCTGGTTCTGATGGTCCACAGAGACGTAGCCAGCTTCCTGGTAATAGAGAACGTGTTGCGCTATACAATATGGCGATGGGTTGGATGATAAACCCTGTTAGAAATCCACCTCGTGTTGTCCTCGAAACGTTTGATCAATTCAACATACCTACTCAGAGATATGTGTTTGATGAAATGTGCAAGTTCTTACATGATCAGATAGCGGCTGTTGCGCCTGACGAGGTGCTGACCGCCCTGTCTAATCTTCGGCTTCAGTTCGCAACTGGACTGATAGTCGACACTAATGTCCGACGTGCTATTGAACGGTTGCTATCTCTTCGTCCTGCTCCTATTCCTCATGCATTGTTCGTTGAGGACATTGAACAACGAGATGGGTCTGGCCAATATCCTATGCGAGAAGTTCCGCCAGTTTGGGTACCCGCTGATAATACTAATGCTAATGCTCCAATACCAGCACATTTCCAGAGAGTGTGGATACACCTCCCTTGGAAACGATCGGAAGTGCTTCAGGTGAAACAAACTTTGCCTGATCCTCGCAAAAATCCTGCGGGGTATTACAAAGAATTATCGCAGCTCGTAGACGCTACGATAATGAATCTGGCCGATATCGACATGTTGTTTGGCAATGTTGTACCGCAACCAGTATGGGCCAAGATTCGTCACCAAGATCACGCGAATGAATTAGGTGGTGATTGGGCTGCCATTACAGCGGCAGACGCTGGACAAGTGGCTGCTACTAAACCCGATCAGTTGATTGAACTTCTTCCCCAGCGAATCATTACGTTAATGAAAACGCTTATGCCAGCTATGAGGGTAAATTGGGACAAGTTGTCAGCCTGTAAGCAGAAGAAAGATGAGAGTGTTTCAGACTTCTTTACGAGGTTCGAGGAAACATTCGTCGATCATAGTGGGCAGGATATGGGAACTGAGGGTGGACAGAGGTTGTTTGTGGATAAATTTGTATCGAACTTATTGCCCGACTTGTGCAATAAATTGAAAAATTCAGAAAGTGCGTGGGCCGTTTCTACCTCAGCTCAGATTCTGGCTACGGCACAATATTACGAAAATAGAGAAAAAGAGGAAAATGACCGTGCCGATAAAAAGACGAAAGAGCTGAAAACTAAAGTGTTGTTACAACAAGCATATCCGCCGCGTTCTAATCAGAATGCGCCTCAGCAGAATAGATCGCAGTCGCAATCAAATCGATCGCAGCCGCGTAATGATTCATCTTTTCAGAGATCTTCGTTGGGGTACAACCAATGTGCTTATTGTAGACAGGAGGGACACATTAAATTCAATTGTCCTGCTTTAAATGACCGTAGTGGTGGTAATTCGTCTAGAGGAGGTCGTGGTGGTTCACAGAACGCATCACGTGGTAGAGGTCGTGGTACTCAGAACGACCGTTCTGATAACTCGTCAAATTCTAATAATTGTTTCGACCAACGTGGATCATCGCAAGGACGATCTGCGCAGTACAATGTAGACGATTATTACGTCGATCAGGGAACTGACGATAGTAATTACTAGGACAGCCAAAGACAAGGAGAGGGAGTGGTATCAGTTCCGGTTGATCAGAGAGGGCCTTACGTCGCAGTTGCTACATCGGGCGTCGTTGAGCCTTTTCTGTTGGACACTGGTGCAGCGAAAAGTTCTATCATGCATTCGAAACTCCCTGGCGCACCTTTGTCTGGCTTAACAAATGTATCTGTTGGATTCTCTGGCGCCCCCGTTAGCAATCCAGTTTCGCGCCCTTTGCCCCTTAAAATTGGGCCTCGTGAGCTCGAAGCTCCGTTGATTTTAACCACTGGTTGTGGTGAAAATCTTTTGGGTCTGGATTTGCTTAAACGCTTGTATGCGACTTTGTATTGTTCTCCTGCGGGTGTAAAGCTTACGTTCGGAGAGAAAGTAGTCTCTCCCATGTATTTGTCCCTCGATAAGCTTCCACCGGAATTGAGTTCTCTTCCTGCACCTTTGTGGGCGACGGGTCCAAATGACGTGGGCCTACTTGATATCTCCCCTTATGTTGTTCAGTTGAAATCGAATGTGCGATTGCCACGTATTCCCCAATATCGTATCTCCCTGGATGGTGAACGAGCTTTGTTAGCGATCATCTATGATTTGATCGAGAAAGATGTCATTGAAGAAACTCGGGGAAACGTGTGCAATAGTCCTGTACTGCCCATTCTTAAACGTACTGATCCTACCAAACCGCCTGTTTATCGTTTTGTTATTGATTTACGGGAGGTGAATAAAATTGTGGTTCCTCAATTCCCTGTTGTGCCTGACATTACGGCGCTACTGACTCTGATTCCAGCTACGGCTTCATGGTTTTCGGTGATTGATTTGAAAAATGCGTTTTTCAGCATCCCGATTGCCGAAGAGAGCAGGGACCTTTTCGGTTTCTCTCTTGGTGGACGTAGCTTCCGGTTCAAACGCGCTCCTCAGGGCTACTGTGAAAGTCCATCGATTTACAGTCAAGCTTTGAAGGGTCAACTAGATGCGTTTAGGTTGCCGGTTGGTGCGGCTTTAATTCAATACGTCGACGACTTATTGGTGGCTGCTGATACTCAGGACATTTGCAAGATTGCTACAGTGTCGTTGCTGCAACATCTCTGTGAGTTAAATCACAAGGTGTCACCTTCTAAACTCCAATATTGTTGTCAAGAAGTAACCTATCTAGGTCACTTATTGTCAAAGGAGGGAAGGAGATTGACCCCAGAGAGAATTGCAGCGATTGCGCGCATGGCTGTGCCACAAACCCAAAGAGATGTGCGTGCCTTTCTAGGTATCACATCGTACTGCAGGCAGTGGATTCCTAATTTTTCATTGCTAGCGAAACCATTGGTGGCTCTTACGTGCAAGGATGTTTCGACTCCTTTACCATGGACGGAAGAATGTCAGAAACGTTTTTCTGAATTACGTGATTCATTGTGTTCGGCCCCTGTGTTAGGTACCCCTGATTACAGCAAGCCGTTCACGTTATATGTTCACGAGAGGGAAGGTTGTGCTTTAAGCGTCTTAACGCAACCTTTTGGTGGTAAGCAACGTCCATGTGCATATTTTTCCTCGACCTTAGACCCAGTAGCTAGAGCATTGCCGAGTTGTTTGAGAGCAACTGCGGCAGCTGCGGTCTCTATCCGACAATCAGCAGGATTGGTCATGGATAATATGCTTACGGTGATGGTTCCGCATGCAGTCGATACTCTTTTGAACCGTACGAAAACTCAGCACTTGACGAGTGCGAGGTTATCTGGGTACGAATTGACGCTCTTGGCAAGCCACATTCAGATAAAACGTTGTAATGTCCTAAATCCGGCAACTTTGTTACCAATTAGTGCAGAGTCAGATGCAGTAACAGAACATGACTGTTACTTGCGTACAGAGGAGGAAACAAAAGGTCGTGTGGACCTTAAAAACACCCCATTGGAAGACCCGGATGGCATCCTGTATGTGGATGGGTCATGTTTTAAATTGCCGAATGGTGATGTGACTACTGCTTATGCTGTGGTGACATTGAATACTGTTGTTGAGACTGCGAGATTGAATCAGAATTCTGCCCAAGCTGCAGAGCTGATCGCTCTTACTAGAGCATGTGTATTAGCAAAAGGTAAACGTGTGAATGTGTACACCGATAGTCAGTATGCTTTCGGTGTAGCGCATAGCTTCGGACGATTGTGGCGAGAACGTGGTTTCTTGACGTCACATGGCACGAAAATACAGCATGGCCAGCTTGTGAACGATCTTTTGGATGCATTGACTTTGCCTGCTCAAGTTGCAATTGTTAAATGTAGTGCGCATCGTAAGGTGACGGATGATGTTGGTCGTGGTAATGCGTTTGCAGATGAGATTGCTAAGGAGACTGCCCGGAACCTTAGCACTCGAATGTATGTGACGAATTCGGTTAGGTGGCCTACAGAATCAAGTATGTGTGAGAATACTATAGAGAGTGTGAAAGCAATTCAGAATGAGGCCACCGACACTGAAAAGATGAAGTGGAAAGAAAGTACGGGAAGGTTGGATGTGAATGGTTGCTGGATTGATTTGTCAGATCAGAAAAGATGGATGTTGCCTGATGCGTATGTACTGGCCGTTGTGCAAATGGCACATGGGTTAGCACATATTAGCGCGAAAGGTATTTGCAAGTTGTTGGCTGATGTGTGGAAGAATGATGGAATTACTAAGTGTGCTGAACGTTTGGTGAAGAATTGTATGGTGTGTATAATGTACAATCCTGGCAAAGGAACCCCAACTCCCCCTGGCAGTTTTGCTCCTCCTTCGTATCCCTTTGAGGTGATCCAATTGGACTTCATCCATATGGAGCGATGCAATAACCTGAAATACGTTTTGGTTGTGGTTTGCGCATTCTCCCGATGGATCGAGGCCTATCCCCTCAAAGATAATACTGCTTTGTCTACTGCGAAAATCCTACTGAAGGAATACTTTCCTCGGTATGGAATGCCTAGAGTCGTGTGGTCAGATAACGGAAGTGAGTTTGGTGGAAGTGTGATGAGGAGTGTGTGTAAGGGCCTTGGAATTAATCAGAAATTCCACAGCGCCAATCATCCCCAGTCAGCTGGATTGGTTGAAGGGTACAATGGCACCCTTAAACTAAAATTAGCGAAGATCCAGGCTACGACTGGACTTTCGTGGCCTGACGCTTTGCCTCTAGCATTACTGTCAACTAGGGCGACTGTACACTCCCGAATAGGGCTTAGTCCCTATGAAATAGTGTTCGGCCGTCCTGCGAATGTGTGGGGGGTTCCTAGGCCAGGTATATTCGTTGATCTTGAGTACCCGATGCTGATTGACTACTTACATGACTTGACTGCTAAACTGAGGTTAATTCATCAACAGGTTTACGACGCCTTGCCGACGCAGACGGAGGGTCCAGGCCACCAGCTCCAGCCTGGTGATTGGGTTGTTACCCGAAATTTTTCGCGCAAGAAGAATCTGGACCCCCGCTTTGTTGGACCTCACCAGGTGCTTTTGGCCACGAGGACTGCCGTTCGTCTTGAGGGACGGAAGAACTGGGTACATGCTACCCATTGTAAGCGAGTCCCTATTCCTTTGCCGGCAGACCCGTGGGTGAGGAAAGACATTGCGTCAACAGAAGCAGCGACATTGCCGGCGTTTGTACCTTTCAGTGACGCACAACTTGTTGGTGAACACTCAGTGCAGCAGAAAGCCATTGTTGGAACATTGTCAGCAAAAGACTCAAGACCAAATCAACAAACTGATCAACAGGACGCTGTCTCTTCGACAGATCCTTTGTTCGACGAGCAGACACGTCCCGGGAAACATCGATATTCTTTGCGTTCTCATACTAAGGACAAATAAATTTTTTTCTTGCTTTGCTGAAATTGATAACTGCAATATCTTCGTTTCCCATGATCAACTTTGAACATTCGTATCATTGAAAATTGTTTTGTATATATATATATCAAGCTTCTTCCTTGTATCTTTTTCCTTCCACAGCTGAATTATTGTGCTAAATAAATACATATTGTGTATTGAGGGCCGTAGGGCCGCGCGCGTACCTCCTTCTGGACAGTAGGTCTTGACGCTAGGTTAAAGGCCGTCGGTTCCTAGGAACTCCTGGGAATTGACTATTGCTGCACAGAACGAAGTGCGTCAAGAAACGTTGCGGACGGTCGTAGGGAAATGGCATTTTCAAAGCTGAACGATTTGGAAGGAGCTCAGGCATATAGAGTCAAGCTGCAGAAACTCAGTCGTACGAAATGTTTTGTATCCCAATTGTTTGTATTGTTTTTAACTGCTTCCGCATTTTTGGCGGGTGGGGTGTATTACACTATGTCTTACTTCTTACTTCCTACCCCTACTCCTACTCCTTACCCTAACATTACTTCTACTGCTTCTCCTCATTCCTTTCATATGTTACCAGAACACGAACAGGCTAGACGTGTAGAATTCCGCAACAATTCCTTTATCCAGCTCCTTCATCAGCATCAGTTAGTGGTTAACACTACTAATTGTTGGGTGTGTGGGTTGATGCCACATACTACGGGTAAGGGAATTCCATATCTGGTGTTACCGTATAGTTCCCAAGGGTCAGCTCGAGCATACCAAACAATGCTTCGAAGCGCACTAGGTTTCCACCCCTCTCCAGAACGTTCCCCCAAACCGGGTCCTACCTCATGGCAGTGGGTGGTATCGATGATAATACAGGATTTGGAAGATGAGATCTATGATGCTTATCTCATCCCTAAGGCAGAGGTACAAGCCTATAGGGCACCGAATAAAGGGGAATATAGTACGTTCACTAATGAAAAGCAGCTTAAAAGCTCGTCTCCAATATGGGTCGTACCCCACACTGGTAATTTTTGTCTTGTGGGTCGTGGCTCGCAAGCCTCACTTGGAGTAAGTGCTTGCACTGAAAGTTACGTTCTGTCAATGTCCCCGATCCCTGTGCTTCTGGCTGCCAAGGGTACGTACTTCATCTGTCATGATCGTGCATACACATGGTTGCCCGCAGACTTCATGGGCTCATGTTTTGTTGCAAATCTGTTGCCTCCGACGTTTACTGTAGATGCCGATTATCATAAGACTAGAGTTGTACGAGGCGTAATTAGTGAAGAGGATACTGCCGGTCAAGAGGCAGGAGACTTTTTCAAGGGTTTCCTCCCGTTTTGGGGACCTATGGTTAATAGTAGGAACCTGAGACATTTGACTCGAGTGGTAGAATCGACAGCTAACATTACTGCCAGTGCCCTTGGTAATATCACCACAGAACTTCAGGCGGAGAGACTTATGACATTACAAAACCGTATGGTTTTAGATGTTGTCTTAGCAGATCGCGGTGGGGTATGTAAAGTGATCCATTCGAGCTGTTGCATTTTCATACCTGATAATGCTCCTACTGTCTATCAAGCCATCTCGAAGTTGCACAAGATCTCCGAATCCATACACGTGGATGTAGGGGATTGGACGCTACTTGGTTGGTTTTGGGGCCTGGTGTCGACTTGGGGTTGGAAGATTCTGACGATCATCGGGGTTGTGGTAGTGTTCCTGTTCACGTGTTGCCTTTGTGTGCAGTGTGGTCCTGCCTTATGTGGCCTCTGTGCTACAACGTGTATGAGACAACCATCTGTTACCAAGGGGACTCGGTTGGACAGAGCTATGCTACAACGACATCTTGATGGTCTGATGAATATCGAGTATGATTCCGACTAGTGCTTGCCTACATGAGGGCAAAAGGAGCGTCTGAGGTTCCGTGACAATTGTAAGTGGTGTTTTCGACTCACACGAATATGGTCGAGTCTAGTATCTATGAACCGCAAATGACGAGTTTAGCAAGTGTGCGCAGTTTCGCTGTGCTAACTTAAACCGTTCGTTTGTTATGTGGGTTTGTCATCTGTACCCACGGGTTCCATCTTAGATACGGCATCCATTTTGTCTCTTGCCCTCAAGTAGCCAGCGAACGGACGCTGTCCGCTTCGCGACCCTGGGACTCCCAAGATATTTGCGGAAGACACATGTTCTTTGAAAGTGTCTTTATGACGAGGGGGATGCTACTGTAAGGCAGATGGCGCCGCTCGAGGCTCATCTTGCCGCACGGGCTTATTGTCTCAGTTGTGCATCTCATTAGGCACGTCCCTTTGATGCCTGTATCTCGTGCTTCTCGACACTCCCCTTTTACACCCTTTCCGATCTCCCCACTGTCTCCGTCTTCCTCTGCACCTGTCTTCGTTCCTGTTTCGATCTACTTTACTGCTGATTGGAATTTGCTAATGGTGGGAAGATGGGTTTTTACAGTTGGGAACCGCCAAATGTTTCCGCACTTATGTTCCGGATCTTGTGTGTTTCAAAGTGATCTAAGCGACCCCTCTGAGAGCGACTTGTGGGAACCAGGTTGTAAACTATTGTGTATCATGTTATCCTATGGGTAGAAACTGTATAAAAGGAGCGATCCACAAATACAATTTGAAGCAGTCTCCCCGAACTACACTCGATGTACTTCTTGTGACTTCTGTGTTCCCTGCAGTAAATAAACCTTGACTCTTTGACGCCGAAGGAAGTGTCCCGTGTCTCTGTGATTTGTACGCCGGAGCAGGTTACCCACGAAGGTTTCAGGTGTTGTGCCCTGGCACCGCTGGGTCCAAAGAACCCAGTCCTTCACTGTTAAGGGAAATACTTTGTCGGTCAGTTCTACAAATTTAGAAAATAATTTAGATAATCTGGCCCAAAGTCCCCCAACGAGGTCTTTACAGGCAAACTTTTCTGAGTATATCTCCTGTTACCCCATGTTAGCCAAAAAGAGACATCAGGCTTATAAATATTTAAAATGTTCCTCAAATTATAATTTGTCTTTGCTTGTAGCTGTTAGAAATATACATTGAATGAATCTAAAAAGAAGTGGGATAGGAAAACTTACGGAGGCAAACCCAGCTAAAGTAGTTGGGAAACAATTTGTCAAAGGCATGAAGAGAACCCCCAATATTGCCACCCATCAACCCCGCAGAGCTGTCCTAGTTAAGTAAATATAATAACCCTCGTACATTCACAGCAAAGCATCAAAAAAGGTGAACACTAAAAAGGCACAGCTAAAAGAATGCACTAATATGATTACTGTACATTTAGGTAAATGGAAAATCCCTTTATTGTGTGTGCCAAAAAGAATCCTCCTCCTGCATCAAATAGTGTTTTCCCCCAAAACCTCAGGTCAAACTTTACTATTCGGTGGAAGTTGTAAGGGAAATAAAAGTTAAGAAATGATATCCAGTAAATTGATCTAAATTGCTTTTCCTTGTTAAACAAAGCCCCATCCTTACTGAAATGTCATCACAGGAATTTGTCAATGTGGGGTTCCAGATAGATGGGGGGGACAGCGAAACGACACAGAAACGTTATATCTCCCTTCATTGCAAACATTGCATGTAAAGCTGAAGAAGGTTTACAGCACTGGGTTTGGCTATAAATTCTCCATTTGATGTAGAGATAAGGAAGGAATCAAAACCATACCCTAAACTATAATGAGAGCTTGACCTTAAAATATACATGTGTGTTGCATTTTATTTAGCAGCTAAATCCATGCTGCCAAGGCAACCTCAACTCTGTTATCGTAATGATCAAATCAGAAGCGAAAATATGTCATATCAAATGAAATAACTTCAGAGTTTATAATGCCAAACTCAAGATATGAAGAGTGAAGACGTGCACCATTTTGCCACCTTGACAGAACTCCAGGATGGCTGTGATTGGGCCTTTTAGGAAGATGGACAATAGAATGTAGGGTGCTCTGGCAATACAAAAATACTAAGGGGTTGATTATGATGTCGTTCGGGAAGGCTCCAAACGGGATTCTATTCGTTCAAATCCGATTCAGAAGCCTTGTTTCTAACCGACTAGGAAACATTTCCGAACAACCGATTTTTTGATGTTCTGAAACTTTTCGGACCGTCCCCCCTAAATGAACACAGCACTGGTTTTACATGAAACTTGGCTACGAGAGAACACCAATATAAATGGCTTTGCTGCCATTAGTAGTAGAGGGAATGAATGAGACGGGTTGATTATCAGGGGTGTCTGATAACGATGATCATCACTAAAATAATTATGATGGTCATAGAGGTGTTGATGGCATCAGTGGAATTAAAAACCCAATTGTGGATATTTTTGTAAATAACAATGAAATTAACGTTTTGTTTTGATAAACATGCATATTCGTAAAGATGAACTCTTTGGACTGGGTAAAAGGATCGAAGATATTGAATACGAATTAAATAAAGTTTTGCTTGAAATAGCCCAATGACATTATGGTTATGGCAGGTGATTTTAATTCAAGACTGCTCCTGAAGTGTACAATTGATTTACTCCAAGGTTTATTGGAACAATGTAATGTGCCAGTGCCAGTCTTCCCAATAGGTTCTAGTACAAAAGAGGCAACAATGTTTAGCAGGAGGTTGGCTAAACATGGTTTAATTTGTTTGAAAAGTTGTTTTTCAAAAGATATCCTTGCTGAATAAATTTAGCAGTTTGGTCTTCATTGATGTCTGACTCATTATATTTTTGTTTGTACAGCAATTTGGTATTTATAAAAATGTAATATACTGGATCATAAGGGAAATGATCATTGGCTGATTGTGTCAAACCTGAGTTTTAGAGAAGTAGCTGCTCCAGGGAAAGTCCTATCCCTTGTAATACGTTACCCTGGGTGACTTGCAACACAATTGAATCTTCTATACCCTCTTGTTTCCCTTTAAGCATCTGATTCCCCAAATATGGACCCCTGGTTGTATGAGGATATACTCAACTGGTACACTCCTACATACAAATTCATGTAAACTAGTAATTAACATGGGGCTGAGCAAGAATCAAGGTTCTTTTTTCAGCTGTGGTAGGATTCGGCATGTAAGAAATTAAAATGCAGTTTGAGGAAAGTACAAAAAAGATACAGGCAAGGTTCGCCTAGCATTTCCAACAAAGTAGTTAAACGATTGAAAACGATTACAAACAGCATATTAAAGTAAAGACATTTTTGTATTTCCATAATCACTGGGGTGAAATAATAGAGGTAATCTAGTCAGGCAACCAAAATAATTGTTGGAAATTAGTAAATAATATCACTAACTGATACTTTTAGACTACACAGCCATCGGCTTCCAGGGGAAACTCCATGCTCTTTTCAGATACCACAAGAAAAGGTTTATTAACCTCATGGCTGCTATTCATATTCCTCTCCTGTGCTGGACAGTAACAGGAATGGGTGTGGTCATGGCGAGCTCAGCTCGTCATGAGCACACGAGCACCGTGCATCATGACGAGCTGAGCACGGAAGGGGTTAAAAAAAAATCTAAAAAAACACAGATTATGATCTGTTGCAAAAAAGTATAAGCCTTAAGTGGCTAATTGATGTTAACTAGATTGAAGTGGTACATTCTTATAATAACTACGATTGCATTTTACCAAAAATTTGAAATTGGATTATCAGATCAAGACTGTAGTGTAGTTCCTATATTCCCAATAGGCTCTGCGCATTGGAATAATATATCCTATGGAATTGACGTAGGACTTAGGTCGACTAGGTCTCTATCGAATATATTAAACTTAATAGTGAGTGCCAGCTAGCTCAGAGGTCACTAGAAACTTTCTCGAATAAACAAGAAGGGATTAGTTTCTGACAACCGCATAAACATGACAACTTTGTTTCCCCAAGAATAAACATATCTTCAGAGTCGTGGAAACAATAGATATATATTTTACTAAGTCAATCGTGCATGCTTCGTTTCTACAGAGGTGCAGAGAAATAGAGAGACAGGCATCTTGGAAGAAATCAGAACAGATTTCTGTTTTCAATAACCTTACCCTGGCTGCCTCTGGAGCAAAAATAATTTTAAAAAACTCTTGTGCACGGTTTTCAACGCTCGGGACCCAAATACGTTCCAAAGTCATTCACAGCCTACGTACTCTGGCAAAAATGCGATTTGGAAAGGAAATGTAATTCTATAACTCAGATTCAGTTGTAAGAAACACAGGGTGAGGTTGGTCCGGTTTTGGGTGCTCAGTTCTGGAACTTGCTTTACCCTGACTTGAGAAACCTCACTAGCATGACAGAGTGTTGTAAGTAAGCTTCATGTTGTGCCTCTTCCAGAAAGGAACTTTTTGCAGGCACAATTGAATCACTCTGTTTATTGGAAGTGCCAGAGGTATGTACCAAAGTCCAACAGCGGGAATAAGTGTGGCCACTGTGTCTCCAGAATTGCAGCTCTTTATTAGATACATTCAGGAAGATTACATAGGAGAGTTCTAACAAGACACCACCCTAATGATTACAGCAGCCCCCCCACCACAAATTATAACACACACCGACCCAAATATGGGCAAAAAGGAAAAACATAGTAGAACTCTCTACTAGGCGGTATAAGCATTCATAATGCACACGTTCATTGCTTGGAAGTATCAGAAGCAGCGAATCATCTCAAATAGTTATTGTTCACGGAAACTGATGCAGGACCTGCAGTGGTCGAGACCTTGAAACTGTAGCTCCATCCATTCACCACCTGACACAAACTGTGTCCACTTTGTAGGCTGTGACACACCTGTTACTCTACCTTCTCAAACGCACACTGCGACTGAGAACTCAACTATAACTACTTCTGGTGCTTAGCTGCTTCTGACACGTATAAGCCCTGAAAATGTCTAGAAGATAAAACACATGTTGGCTGTATTGTAAACAGTATTGAGGAAAACTCCCACCGACCTATATCCTTTGGACTAATATGAGCTCCAGGGGCTTCCCACTGCTATACATACAAATCAGACCTTTCCTTGTTTTATTGTTTATTTTATTATTTTGTTTAATTCCTTTTTTTTGCTATTGTCTATGAGAAAATACTTTATCTGTTTTCTTTGCTTATACAAAAGTTAAAAACATATTAGTTAAACCAGCATACATTTTTAAAGTCCAAATATGCATGTGTACATTTCAAAATACATATCATGTTCGTGTGAGACTAACATCCTAGAAACCATTAGGATATCCCTATAGTCCAGCAACACTCTCATCCTGACCTATCACACAGCATCACATTAGCACACACATCACATACATACACTTCCCAGCCTACATCAGCTTACACTGCAGAAATCACGGAGATGACATTTCATACCTATCCGTGACTGTGTTACCAGCTGGGATTTCACTGCAACCAGGTCAACTCATGTTTCAGTGGATATTATAACTTGTGCCCACCTTCATCAGGACCACCCGTTTTAAATGTTTTGAAGGTGAGTCGTCGGAGACTATGGTAATTATCTAAGGTGTCAATTGTCGCTTATCTGGAAGAAGAGATTTCTCATTTAAGCATCTGAGCGATATCCTAATGGCGTGCTTGCCATTGGTTAGAGTCCGACCTCACTATATGGACCACGTGGCGCACAACAGCCGACCTCTAAATTCGATGGAAGGATGGGATTACATATATGCTTATTCATCAGCATATCCGAGTCAGTACAAAGAACTGGCTGATATAATTAAGGGTGTGGCTAAAACACTGTGCTTAGCATAGTGTGCCAATTCACTGGTAGTTTGCTGCTTCTGTCATTGCACCCAGATATACAGTACAACAAGTAACATTACACCTAAAACAAGCCAGGACTATTGGCTTTGTCAATAGTTGTTATTTGCATGGGATAAATAAGCAACAACTAGGGCTTCGTGGTATATAGCATTGTAAATGTTTCAATTCTGACATGGTGAGACTATGAAAGAGCTATAACGATTCTCTCTGAGTTACATCAAAGGCAGCGAAGGGTGGTACTGCTGCAAAGTTAAGGTTTATTTTTTCACCCTGAGGGTGAGCGTAAAAATGGAGAGCCCGATGGGGAGTCTTATCACGTGCTTTTCTGTACTGCTGGTGCTGGACACTGGCAGAACCCGGCCCACTTAAAGCCCTGCTGTCTTCACATGCTATAAAATCGCTGAAGGTTTTTAGCAGATTATCAGGGGCACACACATCCAGCGCATTCCTCGGTAGTACACGCATGGCAACAGAAGTGCAGCAAGTAGGGGCCACTTGGGTTAGATGGGAAACAACCACAATAATACATGTGGTGCAGACATATCGAGTCTAAAAAGATCAACCACAATAATATACCTGTGGTGCAGACATATCGAGTCTAAAAAGATCAACCACAATAATATACCTGTGGTGCAGACATATCGCGTCTAAAAAGATCAACCACAATAATATACCTGTGGTGCAGACATATCGAGTCTAAAAAGATCAACCACAATAATATACCTGTGGTGGAGACATATCGCGTCTAAAAAGATCAACCACAATAATATACCTGTGGTGGAGACATATCGCGTCTAAAAAGATCAACCACAATAATACATGTGGTGGAGACATATCGCGTCTAAAAAGATCAACCACAATAATATACCTGTGGTGCAGACATATCGAGTCTAAAAAGATCAACCACAATAATATACCTGTGGTGGAGACATATCGAGTCTAAAAAGATCAACCACAATAATATACCTGTGGTGGAGACATATCGAGTCTAAAAAGATCAACCACAATAATATACCTGTGGTGGAGACATATCGAGTCTAAAAAGATCAACCACAATAATATACCTGTGGTGGAGACATATAGCGTCTAAAAAGATCAACCACAATAATATACCTGTGGTGCAGACATATCGAGTCTAAAAAGATCAACCACAATAATATACCTGTGGTGGAGACATATCGAGTCTAAAAAGATCAACCACAATAATATACCTGTGGTGGAGACATATCGAGTCTAAAAAGATCAACCACAATAATATACCTGTGGTGGAGACATATCGCGTCTAAAAAGATCAACCACAATAATATACCTGTGGTGGAGACATATCGCGTCTAAAAAGATCAACCACAATAATATACCTGTGGTGCAGACATATCGAGTCTAAAAAGATCAACCACAATAATATACCTGTGGTGGAGACATATCGAGTCTAAAAAGATCAACCACAATAATATACCTGTGGTGGAGACATATCGAGTCTAAAAAGATCAACCACAATAATATACCTGTGGTGGAGACATATCGCGTCTAAAAAGATCAACCACAATAATATACCTGTGGTGGAGACATATCGCGTCTAAAAAGATCAACCACAATAATACATGTGGTGGAGACATATCGCGTCTAAAAAGATCAACCACAATAATATACCTGTGGTGCAGACATATCGAGTCTAAAAAGATCAACCACAATAATATACCTGTGGTGGAGACATATCGCGTCTAAAAAGATCAACCACAATAATATACCTGTGGTGGAGACATATCGCGTCTAAAAAGATCAACCACAATAATACATGTGGTGGAGACATATCGCGTCTAAAAAGATCAACCACAATAATATACCTGTGGTGGAGACATATCGAGTCTAAAAAGATCAACCACAATAATATACCTGTGGTGGAGACATATCGCGTCTAAAAAGATCAACCACAATAATATACCTGTGGTGGAGACATATCGCGTCTAAAAAGATCAACCACAATAATACATGTGGTGGAGACATATCGCGTCTAAAAAGATCAACCACAATATTATACCTGTGGTGCAGACATATCGAGTCTAAAAAGATCAACCACAATAATATACCTGTGGTGGAGACATATCGAGTCTAAAAAGATCAACCACAATAATATACCTGTGGTGGAGACATATCGAGTCTAAAAAGATCAACCACAATAATATACCTGTGGTGGAGACATATCGAGTCTAAAAAGATCAACCACAATAATATACCTGTGGTGGAGACATATCGCGTCTAAAAAGATCAACCACAATAATATACCTGTGGTGCAGACATATCGAGTCTAAAAAGATCAACCACAATAATATACCTGTGGTGGAGACATATCGAGTCTAAAAAGATCAACCACAATAATATACCTGTGGTGGAGACATATCGAGTCTAAAAAGATCAACCACAATAATATACCTGTGGTGGAGACATATCGCGTCTAAAAAGATCAACCACAATAATATACCTGTGGTGGAGACATATCGCGTCTAAAAAGATCAACCACAATAATATACCTGTGGTGCAGACATATCGAGTCTAAAAAGATCAACCACAATAATATACCTGTGGTGGAGACATATCGAGTCTAAAAAGATCAACCACAATAATATACCTGTGGTGGAGACATATCGAGTCTAAAAAGATCAACCACAATAATATACCTGTGGTGGAGACATATCGCGTCTAAAAAGATCAACCACAATAATATACCTGTGGTGGAGACATATCGCGTCTAAAAAGATCAACCACAATAATATACCTGTGGTGCAGACATATCGAGTCTAAAAAGATCAACCACAATAATATACCTGTGGTGGAGACATATCGAGTCTAAAAAGATCAACCACAATAATATACCTGTGGTGGAGACATATCGAGTCTAAAAAGATCAACCACAATAATATACCTGTGGTGGAGACATATCGCGTCTAAAAAGATCAACCACAATAATATACCTGTGGTGGAGACATATCGCGTCTAAAAAGATCTTGAAGGAAATATGAAATGAGCAGTAGCAGTGTTTAAGTCCTCTACAAACTTCTGGAAAACACTTCCCACATCGGTAGAGGGCAGGGTAACGGTGGCAGATATGGTGCCACGTTCATGCATGTACTATTTTATCACACTGCCTACCTCAGTTTCACAAGAAACCTTCCCGCAGTTAGACATCTATCCTGGGCCCACCCACCATCCCTGTGGTTGATGCTCCCTGGGCGGATGTATGACGGTATAACGCGTGCTTTTTCAACACGTACCGTTACGACGCAGGTTTAACAACGCAAGTCGTTACAACGACTTGCGTTGGGGGGCACTGGATAATGAATAGTTTAATTTACTATTCCAACTCCAGTCCCATGGATAGTAGGGAAGGTGTTGGATAGTAAATTAAACTATTACCTATCCTAGAGCTCCTTCCAGCGAAAGTCGTTGTAATGACTTTCGTTGTTAAACCTGCGTCGTAACGGTACTTCGTTGTAAAAGTTCCGTTGTAAAGGACGTTCCCCCCTGGACGCTATGGGTGGTAAAGGTGCCGGATAGAAAACAGATCGAAGATGGTGAGAGCAATCGAGCACTGGGAGGGTCATACCTGAGAAGTCTAGTACAGGTGCAAAGCAGTGTGGAGAATGAGTGGAAAGGAGCACCGTTGCCTCATCTGTCTACATCGTATGATGTGTGCAGATGGTGGTTTGCAGAGGAACAGGAGTCTCTCCCAAAAGACCCTCGACCCCCTACTGGTGAAAGAGGGGTGAATGGGGGTCAAGTGGCTGCTCGATATGGCACACATGCCTTTGACAACACGTGCACCACGGATTGGGAATTAACACATGGGGTCAAGGTCAACATGGTCTAGGAATCAAACATGGATTCACATGAACATGGGAGTGAGGTCAGGGGCAGTAAAGGTCATGACGGCAGGGCACTGTGTCATAGCTGTGTGTATCCATGCAGGAATCGCAGGATGTTGTGAGATGGGGTGCACTGGCAGAGCTCCTGAGAAGCAGGTCGTGCTTCAAGTCTAACTGGGGGTGCATTGGCAGAGCAGTGTGTGCTGGACAGCAGGAACAGCCGGTGGGTACATGATGCAACATTTGTGGTACTTTGGCAGAGCAGAGTCTCAGTACGATTGGTGAGATGTGCTACAGGACATGGTGGAGGTGCACTGGCAGAGCCAGAGGGGATTCCCTTCCTGAATACCAGCCTGTGCCGCAGGGGAGGTACAACGTGCACTGGCGGAACAGGAGGGGGTGGTCCCTTCCGGATTACCAGCCTGTGTCGCAGGGAAGATATTAGGTGCACTGGCAAAACCGGAGGGGTTTCTTTCCTGAGTACCAGTCTGTGCTGCTGGGGAGGTTTGAGGTGCACTGGCAGAACTGGATGAAAGTCTCTTCCTGAAGACCAGCCTGTGCCAAAGGGGAGGTTTGAGGTGCACTGGCAGAGCTGGAGGGGAGTCCCTTCCTGAATACCAGCCTGCGCCACAGGGAAGGTCTGAGGTGCACTGGTAGAGCCGGAGTAGAGTCCCTTCCTAAATACCAGACAGTAACGCTGGGGAGGTATGACGTGCACTGGCGGAAAAGGAGGTGGGTCCCTTCCTGAGTACCAGCCTGGGCCGCAGGAAGATTTGAGGTGAACTGGCAAAACTGGAGGGGTTTCTTTCCTGAGTACCATCCTGTACCGCAGGGGAGGTTTGAGGTGCACTGGCAGAACTGGAGGGGAGCCCCTTACTTCATACCAGCCTGAGCCACAGTGGAGGTTTGAGGTGCACTGGCAGAACTGGAGGGGAGTCCCTTCCTGAATACCAGCCAGTGCCGCAGGGGAGGTTTGAGGGGCACTGCCAGAGCCGGAGGGAAATCCCTTCCTGAACACCAACCTGTGCCACAGGGGAGGTTTGAGGTGAACTGGCAGAACTGGAGGGGAGTCTCGTCCTCAATACCAGCCTGTGCCGCAGGGGAGGTCGGAGGTGCACTGGGAGAACTGGAGGGGAGTCCCTACCTGGATGCCAGTCTGTGCCACGGATGAGGTCTGAGGTGCACTGGCAGAACTGGAGTGGAGCCCCTTCCTGAATACCTGCTTGAGCCGCAGGGGAAGTTTGAGGTGAAGTGGCAGAACTGGAAGAGAGTCAGTGCTTAATTTGTGCCGGTGCTTAGCACCGGCACTTACTTATCAGGGCCGGGTCTACACATGGCAACGTCTGCACGTCACATCGGCATGACTGCTTTATTGTGCAGTGTTGATCTGGTCTCCAGGCTGATTCCAGGTGAAGTTTTGCTGCTGTGAGAGCTACTGCCTAAGCCAAAATTCAGATTATACGATGGCGTCGCAGCCCCTGGTTCAGTGTTGCCGGTGGGCGGGAGTAGGGACACTGAGTTGGGCTGGAATCTGGGTGGATTTGGTTCTGCGGGGCTGTGTGCAACAGGCAGCCTGCGCATGTTTTTTCAGAGTGCCACTTAATGCCTTGGCACACCCCCGTGGCCGCACCTCACCCACGAGTCATTGTCAGCCCCACGGCGTTGAGGAGCAGAGGCATATCGAGTTAATAAGGCAGTGACACGACTCCCCACCACGAGTAAACCGTAAGTATGCCATTGCCATACCAACGCTGTTTTAATTTTTTTGAGTGTGGTGGTGTGACGCCGGTCACCGTGGTGGTAGCTCCGGTGTGGCTCCACAAGATTCCATGATGCCCCACTGCAGTGCCTGCTCTGGCCTATCCCGTCGATCGTACAGTGCACATTATAATATCCACATTTGCAGATTCGTCACACACGGTTTTAAGCAGCATCAAGGCAAACGGGCCTAGACGTTGGTTTGATTGACACTTTGTGAAGTCAGGGAGTCCTGGTGTCCTGGTTCTCAAACAGGCACAGTAGAAGTGTGATTTCATTTTGCGAGGCTTCCATAGTATGCAGGGCCGTTTCTACCATTAGGCAGGACTAGGCGGCCGCCTAGGGTGGCAAAAGGGGGAGGGCGGCAAAAAACATGCCTGCATGAACATTTGTTAAATAAATATACCCCTTTTATTTGTGCTGTACTTGTTAGAATATAGCGTACCACCCGGAGAGACTGTGATTAGAGTGAAATGTGACAACTACCATCAGCAGATCGCATTTAGCGCTTCTCGTCATTTTTTTTCAATAATTGTTATGTTTTCATAATCCTGCCATATGTGTGAAGCTCTACTCTGCGGTATCTGTAAAAATATCATAATAAAGAGCACAGATTCGCGCTTGGGAAGAAATTGTTCAAGCCCCAGGGCCTGCTAAAAGAGAAACGATTTAGGCTTCGTGTTGGAGAGATCTGGACCTATGTGAAAGGCAATACCGAGTGGGCCTGTGAACAAGGTATGTTCATTATTTTAGCGGTAACACTTTTAATTGTGCTAAAGACTTTACATTTATATTACATATCAGAATGATGCAACTTTTCAATCTGCAGTTTTTTTAAAGAATGTATTTCTTTTAGCAATTCCAACAGTACAGTACAAAAAACCCACTACAATTGTAACCATCATCCCAAACACGTAGTAGGTCAGGAATATTCCCACTCCCAGGGACCAGTGATTACAAAACAGTTCATTAGAAATTTACCATTACTTAGTTTATCCTTCTTCTCAGAAATGAGCCTCACTCCCCATGATTGCCAATAAGCCCCTACCCCTCAGATTCTCAAGTCTACACAGTTATTTTAGAGTAAACAGAGTCTAAAGATTAGACATCCTATAAGAGTGCTTTTTCAGATATTGAGAGAGAAAAGTGGCAGGAGAAGAGCTTGAAATACGTAGGTGTTGACGAGCTGTGAACAGTGCCAGATCAGTATGTTCTATGTATGACTGCAAACCCCCTCTCCTGTTTTGAGTGTGTTGTCTATATGTTGGGTTCTATAAGTATCTGCGATGAGGATGTCCAAGTTGTGTGTGAAGGAGGGAGGTTGTGCACTAGGTTTCGGTGATGAAGAGGGCATCTAGGTTATGTTGGGGGAAGACTAAAGAGTGTGCATTGATAGGCACTCCTCCCACAACACCCTCAGTTGATACGTATCAAGCAGGCAGAAGTATTTGCATGCCTGAATCCAGAAGTGGCCCCGAAAAAGATTATTCTGGCATTGCGTGATATCTTGTCTAAGATAAAGCTTGCTCTGTCTCGAGAATCTCACCCCATAAAGCAGCGTACTATGGGTTGGTTTGACTCTGCGTGGGTCTGTGTATCTACCTGTGTTGGGTGTGATTGTAGGTGGTAGAAGCCAGTAGCCCTACTGTTCTCCCAACTCAAGCCCACAATAGCATAACTGAGTTAATACCCTCAGAACAGGGCAATAACACATACATAGCCGCAACAATTGAGACAAATGACTTACTTTAATACGGATTTGACTCCAGATTAGATAAAGAGGCGCCAAAGCTGGCCTCCATTCCCCAACACCTGGATGACAGGGGCGGAGAGTGATGGTAGTAAAAGGGACGGGCGGAATTTTTCAATTCTCGCCTAGGGCGGCAAAACACCTAGAAACGGCCCTGATAGTATGTGTCAACTTACTTTAAGGCTGAAGAGCGGTTAAGTTAAGGCCCTGTCCCGGGCTGGAATCTGGATTATTTAGTTGTGTGCGGCAGGCAGCGTGTGGAGATTTGTTTTCAAATGACCATGTTTTGCAATGATTTAAATTGTCTACATAGCCACTGACTAGCGCTAACAGTTAAATATATAATCGATTCGCAGGGCGATGGTGAAGAGAAAGTTCTCTTTATAAGACGAGCACAAAGACATTTACAGCGACGTGAAAACACATCCAGTCCTATTTGTAAGGTCTCTTTTCAAACTTGGCTCCACTCATGAAGCCGCAGGAAGGTTGTACAATCTGTGAAGATAACTTAGAGAATTACAAGTGTGCAGTAGAGACATGTCAGCACCCAGAGGGGCACAAATGGAAGGCCTGGCGGGTGTCACAGCCTTTTGTGATCCAGCAATTTAAGAAGTTTATATTTTCATGTTAAAGTAATACCTGTTATTAACATGATTAGAAGCCAAAGGGTAAATACTATTACAATGTCATAAAGTACTGGTGTTTCCTGCTCTGCATCAGGCACTCCCCCCTCTAGGAATACACAGCACAAAAATACCTTTATTGCAAATACAGTCTGAAAGTGGTCTCTCTTTGTCTTTCTCGCGCTCCCATACTTTTTTCACTATCTATTTCTGCCCCTCCTTCTTTTTCCCTGCCTCTCTCACTCTGTTTTCGCTCTCTTTATTGCTTCTTTTTTCCATTCTCTTTCTTAATGGCCTTCTGTCTCTTACATGCTCCATCTTGATGCTTCCTTTTATTTTTCGTTTTCAGTCGGAGCCTTTCCCCTCTCTCTTTTATTACATGCTTGTCATTCTCAGAACACCACACCATGACAGCATTTTGAGTAACCAACGCTGACTCATATTAAGGGCCATATGTATCAAGCACTAATACGTTCGCAAATGCTGAAATTCGCAGTATTTCGGCGTTTGCGAACGCATTAGTGCTAAATGGTATGTATGAAAGAAATCTGCGTGCAAAATAAGGAATTGCAGAATTTGCGATTTCTTATTTTGCTATTGCATTTAAGGAATCGCAAATTTTGCGATTCCTTAAATGCAATGTAAGAAGCATTAAAAAAATGCAAATTGGCCTTAAGGAATCGCAAACTACCACCAACTTCAAGTTGGTGGTAACTTGCGAATTCCTTGAAAAATGCACTTTTTTGCATTTTTCAAAGTGTAATGTGAAGCACATACATGCCCTTAGGGCAAGTATGTGCGCCGCATGTGCACCCATGCTAATTTCAGGGGTGCAACAGGGTGTCCTTTGGACACCCCTGCACCCTTGAAATTATTCTCAATTTGCGATTCTCAAATTGCGAATCGCAAATTGAGAATAACTTCCCATTCATTCCTACGGGACTCCTGGCCCATTGAAATGAATAGGAAAGTATTCCTTAATTGCGATTCGCAATTTGCTAATCGCAATTAAGGAATACTAAGAAATCGCAAACAAATTGCACTTTTGTACATACATCCCTATTTGCGATTCTCAAATAGCGATTTCTAAAAAAATCGCTATTTGAGAATCGCAAATCAGGTTGCTGATACATATGGCCCAAAGTGTTTATGTGAAAGACGATGTTGATGGAAATGGTGTGGCCCTCCCACGAGCCTGGTAGTTTTTTCTGCAAGTCATTATATTAAAAGCATGGCAACGTGTTTTTGTCCAAACTGGCATGCATTAGGTCACTTTAAAAAAAAGATTTTTAATCTGAAGTTTGTACTCATCATCCCAGCGGAAGGATGGCCTAAAACATTGCAGTAGTTTCTCTTCCCAGATAGATAGACAGTTGTTTCTCAACCTACAGCGTTGACTTTGTTCTCATGTTCATGTTGGAACATGGAAACCCTTAAGTTCGCCAGATCTCGGTTTTCTTACAATATCAAAATCCTTGCAAATCATTTTGAAAAAAAGGTACTTATGGGTTATCGTAGGGATTGCAAAAACGGGTGCAAACAGTATATTTTGTACTACTGTTTCATAAGAACCTAGGAGCCGAGTACAGCCTGGGCTTACTCTGGTTTTGCACTTGCCTTTTCCACCAACTAATGCTTTTTTAAAAGACTGCACTAGAGACAAAATGCCAGTGTGCCAGAGGTGCCAGTCTCAGTGTGCCTGACAAGCCTGTCCAACTCTTTTCAAAAGTAGAACACCCGTTAGAGGCAACTTTCAAACTCACACATCTGAAGATATTTAATCGTATGCAGGCAAGTACGCCCCCATGCATTCTTCTTTATGGTATAATACAAGGGAGCTTCAGAAACAGTTTTGGAAAATTCAGACATCACTACTTCATTGTTCATTACTTTCGGTAAAATTACGTTTATTGTTGCACTTGCTTGTGTGAAGGCTCCCTTCCTGAAATTCACATCGGGTATTATATCTAACTTTTAGCAATGCCCATTGAGGATGTGGGTGAAGCCAATAGACTAAATGGGTGGAGACAGTGGACGAAGTGGGTGGAGCCGGGGGAAAGTAGGTTTGGCCTCCAACAAACATTTGAGCACCTGGACTTCATATTTTACAAATTAAGCTTGTTGCCGGAGTGCGAGCCTGTCCTGCAGGGGAGGTTCGAGGTGCACTGGCAGAACTAGGGAGGAGTCTCGTCCTCGATACCAGCTTGTGCTGCAGGGGAGGTCAGAGGTGCACGGACAGAACTGGAGGGGAGTCCCGTCCAGAATACCAGCCTGTGCCACAGTGGAGGTTTCAGGTGCACTTGGAGAACAGGAGGGGAGTCCCTTCCTGCAGGGCCGGCGCTAGGCATGGGCAGTGTGGGCAAAACACAGGGGGCCTACACAGGGGGCCTCGCGCCCCCGTGAAAGGTCACACGTTCACAGCTCACTACAGGGCCCCCTGCCTCACCTGATCACATTACAGGTGGGGGAAGGTGCAAACAGAATGGGGGGCGGCACAACAGCTGGGCCAGCAATTATGCTGGCTCTCAATGTCAGGGGCGGGGCAGCGCCTCGGTTAAGTACCGGCCATTCTAGGCTCTGTTTCTGCATTTTGTTTCCAGGCAACAGAGGCCCCTTAGTTTCTTTCGAGCACCAGCCGGACACAGGTAAGAGGAGGTGGGTGAGGGGAGGAGGGAGCAGCCAGATCAACTGGCTTTTGTTATACTTCGAATCTTGGTAGGGCAGTGTCTCTTATCTTAATTGAACAGAATGTTTGAGACCAGAGGGTGGGGCATCTTGTTGTGTTAAGCAAAGGTGGACAGGGGCTGGGCTACCTTGGCAGGGAAGCAGCAGACAGCACAGGACTGGGACAGAATATAGGCTCTGGAACCAAAATAAAAGAGACCCCATTAGCTTATCAGATAGCTGAAAGTGTGACTCGTTGTACATCAGAGCAGTTTTGAACTTGTAAATCCAAGTTGTGATGGAGTTTTGCACTGTATGGGAGACTGCACGCATTTGTGCTTGTTGCAGGCAATGCTTGAGGTACTGGGGAAATTAACAGTAAAATTCCTCCAGACCTTAAAACTGACCCCAAACAACAAAATAACTGGTCCGCTTACTGACCTGTTACACTAGCCCTTCTGGCACTGCTAGATTGCCCTGGTGGCCAGTCCGACTCTGGCAGCAGCTGTCGCATGTGCCGGCGATATTCGGGATTCTTCAGGGAAGCACAGAGCCTAGGTGCCTCGGTGAAGTAGCTGCTCATGCACACAGACTGGGGTCAGGGGCAGAAGGTAATACAAACCTATAGGGCCCCTGCAGAGTGTGTTAAGGGTCCCGAGTCTCGCATATCTCATATTTATTCATTAGGCTTGGGCAGGGAGGGGGGTCCTGAAGGGTTGGGGCCCACGTTAGGTCCCCTTATCAGAGGCGTGGGGGCACACCTGTACAGTTCAAACGTTTCACCCACAATAGAATGGATTCCGACCGGGAAAGAAACAGGGGTATTTACATGGCGCCCTCCAGCGCTGTATCCTGAATGGATAAAATGATTTCATTTATTTTGTGGTCAGCTTTTTGGAGGGGTTGACGGCGCTCATTCGTATATTACTCTGATGCGAGTGACTTGTTACAAATAAACCTCTGGGTTCGGAGAATTTCTGTTCGAGTTTATGTGGTCGTGCATTCCACCAATCCCTCTTCAGAACGGCAAGTACTGATTTTCACTCCCATTTGCTCATTTTTTTCTTATAAATGTCAGTTCTACACAACACGATTCCGTTGCGCATTAGAATCTGTTACCCTTCAATAACCCTCATTGTCACTCCTTTTTATATTTAACGCTTAAAGACGTATTTGAGAGTTTGAGTTTGTGGGGTACGTAGAGACGGGCTGAGGAATAGGTTACATATGCTTGGTATGTTACATCCCAATTGGAAAAAAAAATAGGCAATTTTGGGTACGAAATGGTGTTACAAATTTGCTTTTGTTTATAAGATAATAAAAGCTAAACCTAGCAATTTATATCAGCTAATGCTGTTACTCAGTCCAAATGAACTATTCTTGTTTATTTTCAGAGGTTAAAATGGCTGATGTGGTCCTGCTGGCATTCAGATGAGTAGTATGTAGTTACAAACAGATCACTGTAACAAGTGTTTTATGGCGGTGGGCTTTCTAACTTGTATCGGAACTTGTGACCGAAAGTTTACACACAGATCTCTGCAGTAGGTACACGAACCAGGCTAGTTACCCTACAGGGGTTGTACCTGTAACCTGTATTATGCATGGTAGAGCAAAACACACAAGATGATGGACGGAATGATGCACAATGGCAAAACATTCACCCCAGTCACAGATCTGGGTATAATCCATCGTTGTTTTGCTCACCTAGCCACCCCAGTTTAAACATGGCCATATGCAAATCAGTCTTGACCCTGTGCCTCATGGGAACAGTCCAGCCCGAACTGCCAAGCCATGTCTTCCCTGGACCGGAATCAAGCATTTTAGGACCAGTTTCTGGCTATCAGAGCACACCTCTGCGAGCCGTATATCAACTCCTAAGCTTTAACTGGGCATGCATGTTTGCGTTATGCATGATACACAGATGTTTGCGATAGCACTCTCCGCACTGAACATTTTTATTGTGTATAGGTGTTTTATGGTGTTTGCACACATGCGTACCTACATGCAGCCAGTACATGAGCGCCATGAGCACTGTTATGGGTATAGTATGTTGTGACCAGTAGGTGAGACTTTAACCCAAAGTAAACTTTCCGGGATCAAAATCGGTAAACGTCACTTAACCTCAGTTGCTCTGTAGCAGGTGCATTATCCAACCAAGACATTTTATTGGCATGAGTATGCATTGTGTGAAGTTTATACACACACATGCAAGCGCATCCCTGAAGCAGGTCCAGGGTCTAATCGAGGAAGCCAACACCGTGCGCTGAGTCTACATCCTGGACCCCTAGTTTGCTGGCTCTTCCTGTTATAGCATCAAATGGTTTCTCTAGTTCTATCCATTCGCTCCAGTGGTTTGTTTAGGAAGCTTTATTGAAATAGAAAGAGAAAACATGGTACAGAAATATAAAAAGGAGCATGAAGTACAAATCCAGATACATGACCTTTCCTGAATAAATCAATATCAGGGAGCCACTCAACAGGAATAATCTAGAAAGTTGGAGTTACTCTATTTATGTTTCACTGGAATTGTGGTTTTATGTGTTCATTCTCTCAACGTTGTTTGATTGCAATATTTCATTTTATCTACTTTTTATAATAAATTGATATTTGCTCACCTGTTTTCACCCCCCTCTACTTTTTGTCAATGTTACTGATATCCACATTAGTTAGCTTCCGTGATGCCAAATAAGATCAATAGTACTGCGATGTCGCTTTCTGTGATGTCACTTCTTGTGACGCAATATGCAATTAGGGGGGCCTCGCATCTTCCCTTTCGCCCGGGGCCTCAGAAGGCCTAGGACCGGCCCTGCCTTCCTGAATACCAACCTGTGCCGCAGGGGGGATTTGAAGTGCACTGGCATAACTGGAGGGGACTCCTTTCATGAGTACCAGCCTGTGCCACAGGAGAGGTTTGAGGTGCACTGGCAAAACCGAAGGAGGTCCTGTCCTGAATAACAGCCTGTGATGCAGGGGAGGTTTGAGTTGCCGGTGGGGTGTTCCTTCCTGAATACCTCCCTGACTCGCAGGGGAGGTTTGAAGTGCACTCGCAGAACTGGAGGGGAGTCTCGTCCTGACTACCAGTCTGTGCCACAGGGGAGGTTTGAGGTGCACTAGCAGAACTAGAGGAGTCTCATCCACAATACAATCCTGTGCCGCAGGGGAGGTCAGAGGTGCACTGGGAAAACTTGGAGAGGAGTCCCTTCCTGAATACCAGCCAGTGCAGCAGAGGAGGTTTGAGGTGCACTGGCAGAGCCAGAGGGGAGTCCCTTCCTGAATACCACCTTATGCCGCAGGGGAGGTTTGAGGTGCACTGGCAGAACTGGAGGGGAGTCCCTTCCTGAATACCAGCTGTGATGCAGTGGAGGTTTGAGTTGCCGGAGAGGTGTTTCTTCCTGAATACCACCCTGACTCGCAGGGGAGGTTTGAGGTGCACCGGCAGAGTCGCAGAGGTGTCCCTTCCTAGAGACCAGCCTGTGCTGCAGAGGAGGTCTGAGGTACACTGGCAGAACTGGAGGGGAGTCCCATCCTGACTACCAGCCTGTGCCACAGGGGAGGTTTGAGGTGCACTGGCAGAACTGGAGGAGGGAACTTTCCTGAGTACGAGCCTGTGCCACAGGAGAGGTCTGAAGTGCACTGGCAGAGCCAGAGGGGAGTCCCTTCCTGAACACCAGCCTGTGATGCAGGGGAGATTTGAGTTGCCGGAGGGGTGTTCCTTCCTGAATACCTTCCTCACTCGCAGGGGAGGTTTGAGGTGCACCGGCAGAGCCGCAGAGGTGTCCCTTCCTGAAGACCAGCCTGTGCTGCAGAGGAGGTCTGAAGTGCACCGGCAGAACTGGAAGTGGGTTCTTTCCTGAGTACGAGCCTGTGCCGCAGGGGAGGATTGAGGTGCACTGGCAGAACTGGAGGTGGGTTCTTTCTTGAGTACGAACCTGTGCCACAGGAGAGGTCTGAGGTGCACTGGCAGAGCCAGAGGGGAGTCCCTTCCTGAACACCAGCCTGTGCTGCAGGGGAGGCTGGAGGTGCACTGGAAGAGCCGGAGGGAAGCCCCTTCCTGAATACCAGCCTGTGCCACAGGGGTGGTTTGAGGTTCACTGGCAGAACTGGAGGGGAGCCCCTTCCTGAATACCAGCCTGTGCTGCTGGGGAAGTTTGAGCAGACGCAAGCTTCCTCCGTAAATCGTGTCGAGATAATTGAACTTATTACCCAGCAAAAAAGAGGCGCCACTAAATACGTTCGTGAAAAAATACTGGGTACACAAATTTGTTGTTGTTTCACGCTATCAGGCTCTGGCATAAACTTTTCCGATCGAGCCTTCTAGCAAGAGTTAAAGTTATCCCTTGTGACATCTGAACATTGAAGCACTGCATAGCCACAAGCACGATGATAATAAGAACGGCCATCATCGCGTAAAATTGTCCAGACTTAACATGAAGCATACAGTGGTTCCAGTATATATCTTTTTTATATAAGTTCTCTGCCTTGTAGGGACACATGATTTTACCCAAATGGACGACTACATACAAGTCTATCCTCAATACAGAAGTGACAAGCAGAGTTAACCACAGTGACGAAGTCCTGATGGAGGCATAGCCGAAACCCGTTGGTTTTCAACATGTGTCACTAACCTCTGCACATTGTATTTTAGTAAATAAGACTATGCAAGCAAGTTATTGAAATATTGGCAATAGATTAATCATGAATGTTCCGTTATCAAATCTTGTCAATTGAAATATCAAACCAGGATGCTTAATGAATTGATTGTCTATAGGATTAGACAATTTTACAAATGTGGTTCTAACTATTACCATTGGGAATATGAATTCATCAATCTTGTTCATGTAATTTTCATAAGTGAAATTGTTTTTCTATTTAATATGACAAATCATTTTTATAATAAAGAATACATATAAATGTAATGATCAAATTGTCTCTCTTAATGATATTGTTAAAGAGTTCAAGGAATTAGATATCTAGACTACACACGCCCTTCTATTGTTAAACAGAATTGTACACTGAGCTTCTTTTTTCCCCAATTAGTATTTTCCTTGGTAGGGTTGTATCCTATTTCCAGGGGCCCCGTTTGTTTTCCAGCAAGAACTGGAGAGGAGTCCCGTCCTGACTACCAGCCTGTGCCGCCGGGGAGGTTTGAGGTGCCCTGACAGAACTGGAGGGGAGCCCCTTCCTGAATACCAGCCTGTGCCGCAGGGAAGATTTGAGGTGCATTGGTCAAAGCAGAGAGGGGTTCTTTCCTGAGAACCCAGTCTGTGCCGCAGGGAAGGTTTGAGGTGCACTGGCAGAAGTGGAGGAGAGTCCCTTCCTGAATACCAGCCTGTGCCGCAGGGGAGATATGAGGTGCACTGGCCAAAGCAGAGGGGGCGTTCTTTCCTGAGTCCCAGTCTGTGCCGCAGGGGAGGTTTGAGGTGCGCTAGCAGAATTGGAGGACTGCCCCTTCCTGAATACCAGCCTATGCTGCATGGGAGTTTGAGGTGCATTGGCAGAGCCGGAAGAGAGTCCCTTTCTGAATACCAGCCAGTGCTGCAGGGCGAGGTTTGAGGTGCACTGGCAGAGCCAGATGGGGGCCCCTTCCTGAATACCAGCCAGTGCTGCAGGGCGAGGTGTGAGGTGCACTGGCAGAGCCGGAGGGGTGTCCCTTCCTGAATACAAGCCATAGCTGCAAGGGAGGTTTGAGGTGCCCTGGCAGAACTGGAGGGGAACCCCTTCCTGAATACCAGCCTGTGCCGCGAGGAGGCCTGAGGTACACTGGTAGAACTGGAAGGGAGTCCAGTCCTGAACACCAGCCAATGCTGCAGGGGGATCGCATCCACCTGAAAGTAACCACAGGACGTTTTCATTCCACTAGAGCTTCTTCGTTATCCGTGCTATTCACCTACCCGAGGTTACCTTTGTATGTCTTAACGGAGACCCATTAATACTTCACCAGCCTAAAGAGGTGCTGAAGTGATTAATTTGAGCCTGTGGTTTCCCGCTCGGCACCGGCACTTAATTCTCAACACCAGCGCTTGTGACATTCTGCCACAAGGTGGCGCTGGCTGGCCAATCTTGAGATGACCACAGCAACCGGTAATTGAAAATTACTATTACCTGCTGCTCATGCGATTCTTGCACTTTCGTAGGCCTGAAATAGTCCCAATTGTCACACTTGTAATGATAGTTTTGTAGTTGTTTTGTTACTATCCCAGGCAGCATGGCAGTCGCCATGTATGGTGCAAGCTGAAGTGGCCTCCTGACGAGAGCCGTTGCACTTATTTATATTATTTTATTACAAATTGAGCACTCTACTAACCTAGAAAAAAAGAAACAGCAGGCGGTTAACTTTAAAATTGAAATGCACCCAGCACATTTTATTCCCACGTTTAAAATATGTTTATTAAGTTCCACACTTTGTTCAAAACAGTTGCCACTTTCAATCACTTCTATGCTAGAGTACACATTAGTAAACGAAAAATTCGATATGATTTCTAAAAAAATGAAACTGCCTTCAAACTGAATCTACGAATGTTCTTTTTACATCTGTGTGCGCTTCATTCATTTTTTCAAAATAATTGGATTTAATCCAGTTCTGATTTGTAAACACCAAAAAGTGCCACACCCCAAAACCTTTGTGAGGAGTTTGCCGCCCGCTGCCACTGAGGAGGGTGAGGAGAGGTTTGGACTGGGCACTTATTCTACTGGCATCACCTACTGCACTGTGAGCTCTCATCGTCTCTGTAACTCTTCTGTTCAATCCTATATATATTGTTCTCTTTCTTTTCCTGCCTCCTCTTCATCATCGCCCCCCCCCCCCTTTCCCCCTGCCTTTTCTTACTCTCTTCCCCTTTGTATCAAGCCCTTCCGTCTTCTCCTTTCTCGGTACCCCACCTATTCTCCCTCTTGTATTTCCCCTCTCAACACATTTATTTTTTTCCCACCCCTTTATCCTTTGGTCATCTTTTTCTTTTTCTCTGGCCCTGTCTTTTGTCCCGCTCTTCCACCGACTTTCTCCCTCTTTTTCCCTATGCTAATTTTTTTTGTTTTGATTTTTCTTTTTCTCATTGTATTAGTTCTTCAGCCGTCTCCCTCTCACTTTTTTTACTCACAACACCATTCTCAATATTTTACCCCGCCCCTATTATTCTCCTTCACTTTCCCCCCCTAAGTATACCACTTTATCATTCTCTTTTCCCATCTGACCCAACTCTTTCCTCCTCTCTATTCTCCTCTACCTGTGGCTCTGTGTTATTCATTTTTCTCCCCATTTCATTCTCCCTCAGTTTATCCATGCCTGTGATGACCAAGACAGATGACGACAGACGCTGGACACTAGGACCCTGTGGGTCACAGGGTGGTGACCAGGTCACCGGACACCACTTCCTGTCGGGGGACAGGAAAGGACATTATGCAGCAGGACGAGGACGAGGACAGACGTGCCCTGACGGACTGACGAGAAGCCGAAATAAAGAAGCACATGTACACCTACCCGATCTGTGTCCCGAATAATTACTGCGTGCTGCGTGTCGTCTACACGACATCTGGCGACGAAGGACGGATCCGGTCCCTGCGTGCAGAAATCCGGAAATCGCGATTTAAAACCAGGAGCCCACCCTGGATCGCGTTGCGGCCAAGAGGAAGAGGGAAGAGTGAAGCGCCGTCCAGATATCAACAGCGACGTGGGAGCCCACCCCGACCGCCGCAAAAGGAAAGAACAAAAAAGCTGGTAAGCGCTAGCGCGAAGAGCGCGAAGTTCGAAGAGCTCAAAGCCAGCGGAGCTCTCGCGAGAGTCTCGGCGGCCATATTGGGGCCAGGCGTGAGAGCCAATCAAAACGAAGAATAAGCGCGGCGGCCATTTTGAAGTCAGGCTGCGCCCGGATTGGCTAAAAAGTCTCGCGAGAGTCTCGGCGGCCATTTTAAAGTCAGGCGCGAGGGCCAATCAGGAAGCAGGAAAGTTGGGCAGCCATCTTAAAGTCAGGAAAAGATCGAAAACGAAGGAAAAAGCGCCGATTGCAAGGAAAAGAAAAGAAAAAGCACAGGCAAATACAAAGAACAGAAGATAAAGGATAAACAAAGAAAGAAAATAAAAGAAAGACTCAAAGACATAAAAAAAAAGGGGGACAAAAGTGTCACCACAAAAGAAGAATAGTAAAGAAAGAATAAAGGAGATATCAAGAGAAATAACTAGAAATAAAACAGTCTAAAAAAAAAAAAATGCCAGACACAAAATCACAGAGTGCACAATTCCGCAGACCAGTGCCTTTCGTTGTATCGGAGCCACAAGTGGGCATCGGGTGGGAAAAGTGGATCATAAAATTTGAACGATACATGAAGGCGACTGACGTGGTAGATGAGAAAAAGTTAGATCTACTCTTAAACTTAGTGGGGGACGAGGTGGAGGACCTCCTCATAACACTACCACCGAGTGAATTAGAAACCTATGACAAATTAAAAAAGTGTCTGACGGCCAAGTTCGACCCGCAAAGAAACGTTGACTTTGAGAGATATTCTTTCCACATGGCATATCAGCAGCCAGAAGAGTCAATGGATGACTTTGCAACGAGGCTGAGAAAGCTAGTAGCATATTGCGAATTTGAAAAGTACGACAACGAACAGGCACTTCGCCTCAAACTGATAGAAGGCTGCCGAGACACGGAATTTCGCACAAGACTACTAAAAGAGCCGATCACTTTGGAAAAAATTCTTGATCTTGCAAGGGCAGAAGCAAGAGCGATGATACAAGCGAAACAGATGGATCGAAAGGGAGAACAAATACATAGAATGACAGACACCGGCAAGAAAGGGAACTGGAAAGGAGGACACAAGGAACAAGCGGCGAAGAAACAAAGTTCCCAATGCTACAGGTGCGGCCTGGACTTCCCTCACAGAGGACCATGCCCAGCATTTGGCCAAACGTGCAGAAAATGCAACAGAAGCAACCATTTTGCTACTATGTGCCAAGGTGGACAATTCAAAAGTGAACGTGGCAGGCCAGGAAAACCAAGAACAACGACAACAAAACATGTAAGGCACATGGACGCGACGGAGAGGAGCTCGTCGGGGGAATCAGAAGAAGAAGAGGAAGAAATAACAAGAAAAGTAGAACGCCTATATCTCATGACCACGGATGAAGGGCATGAAGAAGAACATATCAGGCTAATAGACAGGAAGTCAATAAAGAAGACGGATTGGGTGACAATTGAAGTAGGGCCACATCAAACAAAATTTGTACTGGACAGCGGAGCCACGTGCAACATCATGTGTGCCACAGAATATGACAAGATGAAGAAGAAGCCGCCGCTACAACCATCAAGTGTAAGAGTATTTACATGGGGTGCACAAAACCCTGTAACCAACATGGGAAAATTCACGGACACCATGACACACAAAGGCAAAACTGTCGTAGAAGAAATACATGTGTTACGAGGAGACATTCCAGCACCATGTCTACTAAGCAACGTAACAGCAAAAGTAATGAGACTACTGAAAATGATGTACCACATGTCAGAAAAAGAGAGCATACTACAGGAATTCCCGAAGCTAACGGAAGGACTAGGAAAACTCAAAGGAAAACAAATAACATTACACATAAATGAGGCTGTCAGGCCAGTTGCACAGCACCACCGAAGGGTACCAATACATCTACAACCTCAAGTAGAGGAAGAAATAAAGGCGTTACTGGCCCAGGACATCATTGAGCCTGCAGAAGGACCAACGCCATGGGTGTCCCCAATAGTGGCTGTACCAAAGAAAGACACTACGCAGATAAGGATCTGCGTGGACATGAGAATACCGAACACAGCCATCGAAAGAGAAAGGCACCCAGGGCCACATCTGGACGACATGATAAGCTGCCTGACAGGAATGAGAACATTTTCCAAACTAGACCTGTGCAAGGGATATCATCAATTGGAGCTAGATGAGCACTCCAGATACATAACAACCTTCTCAACGCACCTTGGACTGTTTCGTTACAAAAGGCTGAGTTTTGGAATATCTTCAGCAGCAGAAATATTCCAAGAAACGATCAGGCAGATAATAAGACCGATAACGAACAGTCTAAACTACAGCGATGACATCCTGGTCTTTGGGAAGTCAGACGGGGAGCATGACACGGCACTGAGGGAAGTATGCTCACGGCTAGTAGAGGTGGGCCTGACAGTAAACGAGAAGAAATGCGAGCTGGGGAGAGAAGAACTAGTGTTTTTTGGACACATATTCTCACGAAAAGGAATGAGGCCTGACAAGAGTAAGATAGACACGCTTGAAAAAACGAGTGAACCAAAAGACGTCGCCGACGTGCGCTCGTTTCTTGGCCTTGCCAGCTATTGCGCGAGGTACATAAAAGACTTCGCAACGGTGAGCACACCCTTGAGAGAACTGACAAAACAAGGGCACCCATTCGAATGGACCACAGAGTGCACAAAGCGTTTGAAGAGATAAGAGCATCAGTGACAGCAGTCGACCACTTAGCATACTTTGACCCGAACCTATGCACAGAACTAACAGTAGACGCCAGCCCGGTAGGCCTGGCCGCAATACTAGCACAACACAAACCTGGGAAAGATTCACCTCGACAAATAGTAGCATACGGAAGCAAAAGCCTGTCCGATGTTGAGAGAGCCTACTCTCAACCAGAAAAGGAGAGCTTGGCGGTGGTATGGGCATGTGAGCACTACCACATGTTCATATATGGAAAGCCGTTCACAATAGTGACAGACCACCAAGCGCTAGTGACTATCTATGGCAACCCAAAAGCAAAAATACCACCGAGAATAGAAAGGTGGGGGATAAGGCTGATGGACTATAACTTCAAGATAATACACAAACCAGGCAAAGATCAAAATCCAGCCGACTACATGTCGCGACACCCGCTCCCATATCAGAGTAATGGTACCACAATGGCAGAAGAATACCTCAATTTCATCGTGAAACAAAACACTCCAGCGTCAATAACAAGTGAAGAACTGGAGCAAGAGACAAAAAGAGATCCGACAATGAAGACAATAGGAACGATAGTGAGGCTACAGAGATGGAGACACATCAATAGCAACACCGTCACAGAAGAAGGAGTTGACAAAGAAGAACTGTTGGCGTTCAAAAAGATAGGCGAAGAATTGTCGGAGACAGAGAACGGAGTCCTGATGAGAGGTTCAAGGATTGTAATACCACTTCGACTACGAAAGAGAACAATTAAGATAGCACATGAGTCGCATAGAGGAATAGTAGCGACAAAGAAGATGCTGAGAGAAAGAGTGTGGTTCCCAGGACTAGACAGCATGGTAGAGGAAGAAGTGTCACAATGTCACACCTGTCAAGTAACTGGATCATCCAGTAAGCCCACACCGCTGAGGATGTCGGAACTGCCATTGGCAGTATGGACTGAACTAGCGGCAGACTTCTATGGGCCACTGGAGACTGGAAAATACTTGCTGGTAGTCATTGACGAATTTTCAAGATTCCCAGTAGTGAGGGAAGTGGCATCGACATCGGCAAACGCCACCTTACCAGTGCTGGACGACATATTTGCTGCCTGGGGCTCACCACAAACACTGAAAACAGACAATGGCCCTCCATTTTCAGGAGAAGAGTTCCGCAGGTTCATGGACTACCTGGGGATCAAACACAGGAAAATAACCCCACTGTGGCCACAAGCCAACGGAATGGCAGAACGATTCATGGGGACCATCAAAAGGGCCATCCAGCGAGCAAAATTGACACAGATCTCCATTGGACAAGCGCTGTGTCAAGTACTACGAGACTATAGGAACACCCCTCATAGCACCACGGGCAAATGCCCAGCAGAACTGGTGTTAGGAAGAACAAGCAAGACGAGGCTACCACAGAGAAAAGCCACAGCAGACACCAACAGACAAGAGATCGCAGAAAGAGACAACAAAGAGAAAAAGAAAATGAAAGAATATGCTGACAAAAAGAGACATGCAGCTGAACACCAACTAAAGGAAGGAGACATAGTAATAGTGAAGCAAACACAGCAAAGAAAATCCGACAGCCCTTTTTCAAAGGAGCCGCTGGTAGTAACTGGAGTAAACGGGTCAATGGTGACCGCAGTCTCAGACCATCGGAAGATAACAAGAAACAGCTCACATTTCAAGGAGCTCAAAATGGAAGGAGAAAGAGCAATAACAACAGCGGAAGTGGAGGAAAGAGAGCAAGGAACAAACGGAGAAGTGACAACACACAAAGAAGAAGGTGGAGGACCAGAGCAGAGCGGAGAACAAAGACCAAGAAGAGAATGCAAAAAGACAAAGAGACTGCTAGAAGAAATGTAGAGACTCTCTCTCTCTCTCTCTCCCGCACCGTCTCACAGGCGTTCCACAGTGTGGGGCAAGGACTTGTGCATGGGGAAAGTATTTGTTGTAACAAGGGGGGAGATGTGATGACCAAGACAGATGACGACAGACGCTGGACACTAGGACCCTGTGGGTCACAGGGTGGTGACCAGGTCACCGGACACCACTTCCTGTCGGGGGACAGGAAAGGACATTATGCAGCAGGACGAGGACAGACGTGCCCTGACGGACTGACGAGAAGCCGAAATAAAGAAGCACATGTACACCTACCCGATCTGTGTCCCGAGTAATTACTGCGTGCTGCGTGTCGTCTACACGACAATGCCTGCATCTTTTCGCTCTCTTCTCCTGTTCCTATATGCTCTCTCATCTCTCCTTTGTCCAAGACTTTTTGCTTCTCTTTTTCGCTGTCGTGCCTTATCTCGCTTTTCATGTTCTTACCTATCTGTTCACTTCCCATAGCCCAACACTCTCATGTTCCAACCCCAGGTTTATGTGCAAAATATTTTGGGCTTTTCTAGTACGCGCTTTTGCTGTCTTCATATTAGCAGAGCACCCATGATGTTGAGACCCATTTGAAGGGATATGGGACAAGCAAGGGTTCCTGGGCCACAGCTGTGGATCTGGCGTCCGTCCTACTATGGCTCTGCAAACTTGGCCAAGTACAACCTCTTCTACACTTGACTCTCATTGTCAGAGATGGTGACCAGTCATGGGCTTCTCTACATTTAAAGATTGATATGTACAATATCTTAGCTTTGGCTGTAAAGCAGAGCAACCCCGTTTACATTTGGGATGCTATAGGGGTACAATTGTACTTCCTGTGACACCACTTCCCGAGAAGTCACTGCATGTGATGTCATTACATATGCTAATTAGTCCTCAATAATGTTTTAGGACTAGTGCCCTGCTGCCACCCTTCCAAATGTTCTCCTCATCCTTCCCTTCTGTCCCCACTCCTACCCTTTCAGCCTTAACCTTGTCCACCTTTCTTTCTGCCCTATCATCCTGCACGCCTTCACCCATTTCCTGCCGTCCCCAGCACATTCTCACTTCCTAGAGGCCTCCCTACATAGAGTCTCCTGCCCAACTGTTCTCCTTGCAGGACCCAGACCATACCCCCATGATACAGGACCAGGTGCTAGATGTAGGTAATAGCAAATTACCGAATGGTAAATACCGAATTTTACCCTTTCGGTATTTAATAATTGGTAATTGCTATGTAGGAAAAAAAAAACTGTAAAAATGTGCCATTGATTCCTATGGGCCTTTAAGCCCATAGGATTCAATAGGAAATACCGATTCGGTAATTACCGAATCAGTAAAAATACCGAATTTCCAAGGGGGACAGGGTGTCACTTTGACACCCTGTTGCACCCCTGTTTCTGGCTTTAGTGCCATGTGACACACATACATGCCCTTAGGGCATGTATGTGTATGTGGCACAGTTGTACATGCCCAGATGTGCATGTACACAGAAATTCGTGGGCTGGGTTAGTCACTCGGCCTTGTTTTGGGAATTGGTCAGTTCAGCTGGCAAATTGGGTTCGGGTAATGCCTGGTCTAAGAACACAACAACCAAACAGGAGGAGGACCCCCACTTTCCTCTTATTTTCTTGCCTTGTCTTTCCTTTCCCAACAATCCATGCAGACACTGCTCATCTCTCCTGCAACTATGGTGTTGGGACAGAAATGACTAATGTCCTCCTTAGGGACTGGGAAAAAGTGGAAGCAGATAAATCTAGTAACGGGTGCAGGTTATTCCTATTAACTAAATAGGGAGAGTGGCCACAATTAATACTCATTCCTGTCACCAGCAGCAACCCCATAGCTTTTACTGCCCAGCACAAACCACCAGGGCAAAAATGTATGTCTGTTCGAATCCACATCAGACAGAAAAGGAGTGAGCGCGGTGGAAGCACCTGACATATGAGCACGCCATGGGGAGAACAAGACAAACGGGTGAGAAAAACTTTCAAAAGACTGTGGACCATCAGAAATCTGACTTTCAATCACTAAAAGGACATCGGAAGAGTATATTCTTTAGGGATGTAATTAAGGACCTGGTTTAGATTTCGGCGGACGAGTTACTAAGGCAAAACGGTGACTGATTTCCTGTCCGCCGAAATATAAATCCCATAATATTCTATGGGATTTATATTTTGGTGTATGCAGCACTAAGGGGCCGATTATGATCGCGGACGGATCATTGAGGAGGAGGGGACGTCCGCATAGGCTGCGGAGTCCCCTCCTGTGCGATTAGGATGTGACCACCAGGGTGGCGGTCACATCCTCTATTTTTAACATTGCGGCGGGTGCGGCTTCAAGCTGCACCCGCGGCAATGTTAAAAATGCACGCATTGCATTGGCATGCAGAAAGAGGCAGGCACCGTGCGGTGCCTGCCGCTTTCTGCATACAAATGCAGGGGGTACCATAGGTACCCCCCATGTGCACCCCCACCCCCCTTCACCTAGGGGGCCCGCAACGGGCCCCCGCAGTGAAGTTACACATGCTTTTCCACGGCGGAAAAGCCGCCGCGGAAAAGCATGTTTGCAGGCACATACTAATCTGGCGGACGGTGTCTGAGAGACACCGTCACCAGATTAGTGCTTTTCCTCCGCGGTTGTAAGCCAACCGCGGAGGAAAAGCTGCAGACGGAAACCAGGACCCACCAGCCATCCTAATGTGGCGGTGGGTCTTTGGTGGGTCCGCTGCGGATTTTCCGCATCCTCCGGCCCGGCGTTGGCTTCCGCCGGCCCGAAGGATGCGGAAAATCCGCAATCATAATGAGCCCCTAAGTGTATGTACTTAGTGTCCCTCTGTTGCACACCGTAGGTGGTCATGAAGACCTTGTTGGGATGTACTTAGTGTCCCTCTGTTGCACACCGTAGGTGGTCATAAAGACCTTGTTGGGATGTACTTAGTGTCCCTCTGTTGCACACCGTAGGTGGTCATAAAGACCTTGTTGGGTTAAAGAAAGTTCCACAAATAAATTCGAGCTGTTTGAATTCCAAAAAGAATCTTGTTTATTGATTAATATAGATCATAATGATACTTCTCATGTATGATTATTTTCTTCATTTAGACATGAATCTTAAGGTCCCAACACATTGTGTACATAATCCCATGGATAATCCCAATGCATTTAGAGTCAGAGACTCTTCATCAGGGGATTGTTTATCCTGTAAGTGGATGAATAGAGATCAGAATCAAGAAATAGAGCCTTCTGGCAAGTGCAACTTATAATGTGTGTACAGCATCAAGGTTAAAGTGGTGGTTAAGGACGGTGCGAATCGGTGACATAATCAGCGTGGAGCTATGTTAGAAGCAGTGTGAATACGAAATACGTAGTGCTCAGTATGGGAGGTAGCGTGCCTATGGACTAGAGCGGAGGAGCGAGATCAATAACCATACCAGATAAAAAAAGATCGTAAACACGAGAAGTGTGCACCGGCACGAGTGAAAAGAGTAAGAAAGCCGTTTCCAAGCGGCGTGGTAAAGAAAAAGTGCTGTGAAAAGCATGCCGATAAAGGACGGTACTGCTATAGTTCTTACCAGGTGGAAACCAAGCGGGGAAACACAGTGATTAAGGACGCTACATCCCATACTATTTCTTGATTCTGATCTCTCTGATTCTTTTTGGAATTCAAACAGCTCGAATTAATTTGTGGAAATTTCTTTAACCTAACAAGGTCATTACCACCACCTACGTCCTACGGTGTGCAACAGAGGACACCAAGTACATACATTTTGGACTCACTCCCTTTAGGTCAGAGGGGGATACCTCGAGTGCACCCAAGAAGCTTAACTTTATGAACTTTTGAAATACTCTGGATTCACCAGTGTGCCTCACCACCCTCATTTGATTTATATTTTGCTGGACAGGATATCTGGCACTGTTGCGACGGAGTAACCCATCTGCTGAAATCTAAATCAGGCCCTAAGTTACAATTGGCTTCCTACCACCAAGTCCAAGGATTACAAGTCCGACAGTGCACCAGAGGCAGCTTCGCATACGAGTCATGAGACATCGCGAGAATGAGCCTATGGCACATAAATAGGGACCTTAATTCAGCACTAGCATGAACCACTCATCACCAGTAGCCATGGACTTCTGATAACCCTCAAAAAGCGAGGTCGATACTAAAGCTATGACACTGAACATACAGTATTGTGTTTGTAGTACTTTCTATTTTAGAAGAAAGCATTGGTTGAGCATTTATTAATGGCGGGAAACATCCTCTAGGTAGAAGTGTCAATCACGCTGTGCCTTCACAGCTCTGGCAACAGAGCAAACGCGTCTTTAGCATGCATTCGTTCTGCACACAAGTCGTTACAACAACTTTCTTTAGGGAGGCGCATTGATGGATTGCTGTTGGAATTAAAGTCCAAGACCTTCCCTGCTGTTGCGCAGACTGGAGTTGGAATAGTAAATTAAACTATTCCAAAACCCAGCACTCCTATATGGCAAGTCGTTATACCAACTTATGTGCAGAACGAATGCATGCTAAAGACGCGTTTGTTCTAATGAGGGCGTTCCAAAGGCATGCGTGATAAACGCAAGCGCAATACCTTCATACATTCATTAATGGCATGCTATTTGTTTGAGTTCTGGGTCTCTATTACCACACCGCTTCTAGAGTAAGGCGTGGTTCGCTCTTTTTCACAACTTTGAGGATCAAATGCTAAAGTATTGCATACTGGGTATTTTGGGTACAACTGTAGGTCAATGGTGACAAAGGGCTGAAACAGGTGCAATTGGTTTCTGGCAATAACTGTGTGACCCAGGACTCCTGATCCAGTTCCCATTAAAGGCCACTGGAATTATGTGATACTGCTGTTGCAGTATTTTCCACAATATTAAAGATTCACAGCACTTGCACTTAATCTACCATTGACTGCATAATCTGCATATTTCATAACAACTGGCTTTCAAAGCAAACACATCAATATTTTCCAAAGAAAAAGGGCCACACATGGTAATGTGTAGTGACAAGCCATTATCAGCTAATAATTGGTCACCTTCCAGTTGCTGATTGCTGTATTTAGATGGTACCTGGTACTAATAAGGTATTTCATTGATGTGAGTAAAAAATACAAAATCACCAAATACTGCCATATTAATTTACGTTTCCTTGCTGAATAATATAGTCAGCGCTGCCACATGGTTTCAGTGCCCTGCCTATAACCCATGCTGACGTCTTACCACCAAAACACTTCAATTCTTTAGACAATATCAGAGGTAAAATGTGTACCCTATCTGATGTCCACTATGATGATGGTTTGATGGACCGTGAAAGTAGTTAGTGTAAGGAAGAGTAAGTCCCCTACATTCACAACCCACTTAAATGTCTGTGTGAGATAAACAGTAGACATGGAGTGGATGAAAAGGTGGTACAAAGAACTGATGGTGTTGGAGGGATAGGATCTGAAGCAGGTCCTAAGAGTTACTGCATAAGGGAGAGACACAACTAGGGGAGAATATGCATGATGAATGGAGGTAAAAGGCAGGGAATTGAGCCTACAATGGAGGGACAAGGCAAATGTTTAATGTGACAGAGCTAGGAGGATAATTGCCCATGGAGAATAGTGAGTGAAGATGAAAAGCGGATGGTTCAATGAATGAATGGGCAGGCTGAGGTGAGCCTCCTTGCAGTCTTCCATCTGTCATCCTTTCTTTTCAACTTTATGTCATCTACAGACCACAGTGTATGTTCTTACAGACCATTCACATCTTTACGTGCACGTACCGGTCTCTGATTAGTTTTTACCACTATTCTCTCCCTGCAGACCCCAGTCGATTTTGTCTCAGACGTCCCAGTGTCCACAGACCATCAGTCCCTCTACTGTTCCAAAAGATCTTCTCTTCATTTAGGTCACACTGTATCCTCAATTCTTGCATACCACAGCCAACCACGCCTTTCCTATAAAAAAGTCAATTCCTCCTCTCATATAGTAATTGTATTTATATAGTGCTTCATACCCCTGAAAATGTACAGAAGATAATAGTGGATGGGCAGCATGCTACAAAGGGTCTACCACATGGCCTTCTTGAGTAGTGCAAATGTTGTGCTTGAGGAACAGAGTTTCGCTCGAATCTTGTTTTTGTTGCTGTACATATGCATGAGCTTCCAGTAAAAAGGAGTACTGCATAGTACACTTAAGCAAAAGGCATCCTTTCATTCAAACTGCTATGCAAGTTTAAGTCTACCTATTGATATGCAACTCAGCTTTAAAGATTAACTGCACAAGTAGAAACCCTCATTTGTGTGCATTAAAGGGAACCAACAGTATACAAACTATTTCACTAGTTCACCCAAGAACAGCAGAAGTCCAATCTACCCAATGCACTATTAAGCTAACGAGATATAACTAATTTGAAGCAACCTTGGACTAAATGGCCTAAACCAACTGGGCACTTTGAGTCTGGTGTTTGGTGTCCACCCAGAGTCACCAGAGCTCTAACCTGCATGAGACACTACTAGTCCACCAACAGATTGCTATATGTGGTATACTTAGAAGCGATAGGGCCTTACCCTGCTGGACACTCTTAGACATCTAGAGAGCTAGAAAAGCCCATGCCTTGGAAACAAAGTTAAGCTGCCAGAGAAAAGAATACAGAGTCCACCCACCCACAAGCGACAAAATCCCAACCATTTGATGGCATGCACATGTCATACCAAATATACAACCTACCTTGGAACAGAAACTGGGGAGTAGGCTCCAAGGAGGGACAGGAGGATAAGCGTCAAAGATGATGAAAAGGCAGAAGGTCTGGATCTGGCCCATGGCCCGACAACCCAACTAGGAAAAATGCCCCTCATCTTTCTGCCATTCTCCTGGATGCACTAGATGAAAGGTTTTAAGTAGTGGTGCAATAAATCAATTAGCAAATGGGATGAGAGGACAAGGTAACTGAAAGAACAACCTTCATATTCTGGGAAGTTCAGAGTAGTCATCTCTGCCCATTCAGGTAAGCCTATTTTTTTTTTGCTTCTGGGAGGCTTTTTGCACCTTTTTCACAACTATTCAAATGCTAACTATTGGCTGGCAGAAGTGGGAGAGCAAATGTAAATTTAGCTTCCAGGAACTTCGAGCAGATAAAGGGTAATTTTGTAAAGGTAACTTTTTGCTTAATATTTATTACAAATCTGACTTCACTATTGAATTGGATTTTTCATAACTAATAATTGTTTATTTTTCTAGCTCATTCCATTCCTGAGATACAATATTTTTAATGGCTTTCTACATAGCAAAGATAGGCCTGCCATAATCTTTGGGTGCTAGGCACTTTACGGACATGTTAACATAACATTTCTACATGTCCTAGTATTAAATAGCATGCATCATGCCTTGGTCTACATAGGGCGATATTAATAGTGAACAGGGACATTTTGACCTTTCAAAAGGCTTATTTTGAGAAGTCAAATTGCAGTTTTGACACTGCTATGTAGGCTACAATGTTAGGCTTGAGCCATGTTTGCACTACCACTGTAGTGGCTGGCACATTAGGTGCTGCAGTCCTCTAAAGGTACTTAACCTCTACGTTCTAGATACATTTTGTACAATATTCTAGGGACATTGGGCCATATGTATCATGCCCAAATGCGTTCGCAAACGCCGAAATTCGCAGAATTTCGGCGTTTGCGAACGCATTTTCACAAAATGGCATGTATCACACAAATCTGCATGCAAAATAAGGAATCGCTAAATTTGCGATTCCTTATTTTGCGATTGCATTTAAGGAATAGCAAATTTTGCGATTCCTTAAATGCAATGTAAGAAGCCAAAAAAATTTGCTAAATGGCCTTAAGGAATTGCGAATTCCTTGAAAAATGCACATTTTTGCATTTTTCAAAGTGTCATGTGACGCACATACATGCCCTTAGGGCATGTATGTTCACCACATGTGCACCTATGCTTATTTCAGGGGTGCATCAGGGTGTCCTTTGGACACCCCGGCACCCTTGAAATTATTCTCAATTTGCGATTAGCAAATTGCGAATCGCAAATTGCGAAAAAATTCCCATTCCTTCCTATGGGCCACCTGGCCCATAGAAATGAATGGGAAGGTATTTCTTAATTGCGAATTCGCAATTAAGGAATATCAAGAAATCGCTAAAAAAATTGCGATTTTCTTGATACATACCAATTTGCGATTCTGAAATAGCGATTTCTTAAAAATCTCTATTACAGAATCGCAAATTGGTTCCTTGATACATATGGCCCTTAGAGGCAAGTAAAATAATTTAGGAGTTTGCCAACCCGACCATGTTAAAATGGGTAGCACAGACACTCTACAGCTGGTTAGCAGGGGGAAAGTGCACATAGTACTAAAATAATCCAACACAACCACGCAGAAAATGATTTCCTAAAGTAACAAGGAGAGGTGAACAAGTGGGGAAGGCACAGGCCTTCACTCTTATTTTTGACGGACAGGTTGGGATTTAAGGGAATCAAGTAGACACCTCCAGAGAGTAAACACAAAATCCTTAAAGAAAGAAAATTCTAAATATCCACACAAAAACACAGCCAGCAACAGTGAAAGGCCATGCACATTCCATTCAGCTAATAAGATCAGAAATTTGGCAACTATACCAGATGTTGAATACAGTTTACACATTACCCTTGGATTTGTATTTTCAATACAATTCCCCAAAATTGGGTTAATGTAGATTAGCGCACTGTTTTTCTACTCATATCTAAAATACTTCCTGTAGACCACAGTTCCCTCCAACTACGCCCCCATCCCATCCAGAGGAGCTCAATCTCGTTCCTACTTTCTTGAGCCCTTATGAATTGAGAGCCTTGTTCGGGTTGCACGGTTAATATTGAAGAATATCCATTTTCATTTGTTCAGGAGCTGAGATTCTGGGATAGCCAGAAGTTGATACTGTAACAAGTATTTATATAAAATCCTCTATAGTCTTTTTGAACTTAGCAATTATGCCCCCTCTTGCTTACCTAGACAGTTAGGAAAAGTTTGGTACACTCTAAAATAAGGTTGAATTGATTTCTTGTAGTTCTTACGCTTTTTATATTATTTAAAAAAGGCCTTTGATGATTTTACCAACTCTTTTACAACGCTTGATATTAAAATACTGGTCTAGTCAGAACGGCACACCTACTTCTCTAAGACCTTGGACGGGCTACTCACTAGCCTTAATACATCATATTTCCTGTAGACCTTAATCTTTGTTTACCTTTGGTTGGGGGTGCCAGTAGTAAGCACACCAGACTACTTCTTGCCTTTAACTATCTTTATTCAAATTCAACACAACAAAAGACATTGGTTCTTAATACCAAGCAAAGTGTGAAATTGTGTTCCAAATTCTTTTTTAATTATGGCAAAAAGTGTCGAGCTTTCCTCCCTCCGTCCACTTGCTGTCCCGAGGGGAAATAGGCCAGTGTGCCTGCCTTAAATGTCCTCTTCCTGTTGATCATTTACTTCAGGCAAACCAAAAAACTTAAAACTTAAATGTCACTAGCCTCAGCTCCTGTATTGATGGATTTCCTATTAGGTATCCATCTACAGCCCACAAATCATCAAGTACGTACATTTCACTCATTATCACCCGATCTCCAAATGCCAGCTTAACATCGAACTTTCCTCTGCATGATAACAATGGGCCCATAAGAGAATATATCTTCATTCTAGTGGCTCTCAGGGGCGGCAGAGGGGAAAGACTGCTGTATGTGACCGAATCCACAACGTTTATCGTAGAACCTGTGCTGATTAGACATTCAATCGGCTTGTTTGCTACATTTACTATAAGCCTAAGGCCACCCTTTTTTCCGGGAATTTGAAAGCCACCAACCCATCCCTCAGCGGGTGACGAAGAGCGTGATGGCCTAGGCTTCTGTTTTTGCACGTGGTTGTCTATGGATTTTTGGTCTTGTGTATGTTTGCCAGAAATCTCGTCCCGTTTGCTTGGCTTGCTCCCTGCTTTGCCAGAGCAGGTGCCAGGTGCTGTTTTACCCCTACACACAGACTGGTAGTGGTTCTCCTTCCCACAATAACCACAAGTGTGACCCATGGCAGGGCACTGACCATCATGTGGCCACTGGCCCCCACACCTGTCACATTGTGCAACAGGTTTCTTTGTTTTCGATCTACTCAAGTGTGGCGCTCCCTGCACTTCATTTCCTTGGTCATTGTGTGCGTGCTCTTTGGTGCTTATTTTTATTGCATCTGACTGCACACGAATGCTTTCACTCTGCTGAATGTCAGCTATCTTAGTAGTCTTCCCCAACAGCTGATTTCGGAGTGTGGGAGATGCACACCCCACGATTACCTGTGATTGGATTGCTTCTTCTGTGGAATATTTATCAAAGTCACAATCTAATGCCAAAATTTTCAAACGCAGTACAAAGGCCTCCATGGATTCATCTGGGCCTTGCTTTGCAGAATGGAACTGGTAACGCAGGTGCTGAAGGTCCTTTCTTGGTTCAAAGCACGCACTGAGGGCTTTCTTCAGTTTTGTGACATCTTCTCTCTCCTCCTGTGTGAACGTGTCTATGATATTATCCACCTCAGGACCAACCCAGTGTAGCAGTAAGTTCAATTGCATTTTTTTAGATGCACCTGTGATGGCCACGTGATTGTCAAATTTTCTAATCCATTTTCGCCATCTGGGGCCCAGGTTCCAGGTCTCGGACATGTCAAACGGTGGGAGAGCATTTAGATTCATCTCTTTGCCAATCTACAATAGCAACTAATCCACCAAATTGTTGTACTCAAGTGAGGTGGGGCAAGATGACCGCCAAATATCCCTTCCTGCGGGGTCAAAGGGTGATGCTGATTCTTGTGAATCACTCTTCTGAAATGGCAGGAGCTCTTTACGTTCACTGCTAATCAGAATCGAAAATAGACTCCAACTTTCCCTGTGAAGATCTGTAAAAAGTTGTGTACTCTCTCTGTTAAAATAAAACGTCGTTCCGTTCCTTTGCGAAGCTCTTTTAGGCGTGTAATGATTCCTGGAGTTTTTACGACGTTGGGGCTCTGGAACTATAGGAGATAAATTAGACGCCGTGTGAGGGCGGCTGAGCCTGGACCTCGCCTGTCCTTCTAAGATGGCCGCCTTCGCTGCACGCGCTCGCACGTCCGTTGTGACGCGCACTGGCGCCCCCGCCTGCAAGGAACGAGAGTCGTCGCGCTCTGAGTGTGAGTGTGTCTGGCCGGTGTGGCTAAGGAGGGCGGGAACTCAACAGCCCACCTGTACCTGAAGGCCCTCGTCTCCGGTATGGCGGCGTTCACCAGCTCCCTCACGGTGCCGTCGGGGTCGTGGCAGCTCGTGCGGGCCTCGTTGAGGTGAGGCCTTCTCCTCACCGAGGCTCCGGCTCCCTCCTGTCGGCCTCGGGCCTCTTTCCGCCTCACTGACAGGCTGTGGCAGTCCCGGGGGAGCTGCCGCTGTTCTGCGCTCGAGGAGACGGTTTGTTGACGGCCCCGGGGCTGGGCGGGGTCCGTCGGGATGTCCGATGCGTCCTCAGAGGGGCACAGGACCCGGTGCGTCGCAGCAGCCAGCGGAGAAGATCTCGTCACACCGACCGACCGTTACTTTCAGACCTTTTCACCGCCCCCTTCTCGCGTCAACGGCTCAAGGACACCTGGTCACAGCCCGGCCCACTCTTGCTTTTCCTAAACTTCCCGCCCTGAACCGCTGTCCCCCCTCCCGCTCCTCCCCCGCGTTTCCATTGGAGATCTCGAGCTCGCCTGCCCCGCTCTGTACTTCCCCAACCACGTCCCTCCGCCCCCGCTGCTGCCCTCTTCCTTCAGTCTGTTCACCCTGCCTGCATGGAGTCGCATGTATGCCAACAATTTACAAGAGGAAAGCAGAAGATTAAAAACAGGCATTGGCAATGCAATAGGGCCCGCATTTGCGAGATTTTGAGCTATTGCCATTGTAAATGACAATGCCTTTAATTTATGCGTTTAAAAACACATTCAACAATAAAAGGCATTGTCATTTACAATACCAAAAGGTGAAAGTTGAAAAAATTCGAGATCTATTGCATTGCAAACGCTTGTTTGCCAGTGGCATACTTTGGATGGCACCCTCCTTTTCCAAGCAGCAGCATGTGAACAAACCCTTGCTGTTCCAGAATTCCACATTTTCAGAATGCTGTTAACTAATCTATGTAGAAAAACGTGAATTCTCCGAGGTTAGGAGGCACACCAGACCTTCACCTTCATGGGCCCTAGTAAGTCACACCTCACTTAGGGCAGAAGGATGGCTGCGCATGCGTGATCTGGGCAGCATACTGTATTTCCGTAGCTTAGCTCTTCATTTAAAAAAATCTAGTGCATTCTAGGAGTTGCAGTCTTCGTACGCTTCAAATAAGTCAATTGCACCAGAACTCATGAAAATATGGTTTGTAAAAAGGATGCCCAGTTTTGGGAGGTGTTGTTGTCCTCTCGTGGAGACATTTGCTCACACTGAGAACTATTTGGTACATCAATAGAGCGGTAACAGATGATGGGATAAAAAGGCGATGTCAAGCTTCCGTAGTATTCTTAAGCCAGGCGGGTGTGCATTGTGCCCCATACTCTACCAACAAGTCTTTGTTCCCCTCACTTTATTCCCCCGTGCATCCCATTATTTAGTAGCTAGGGTTGCACAAGACTTAAAAACACACTCACGACTCCTGGCCCATTCACAGAGGTTGGTGCTTCAGCACCTAGAAAACCCTCGTTCCATAGCGAGCGCTACATTAAACCCATACTCTGTTTGGTACAGTATTCTCAGACGTTGAAGAGGGGTTATTCCTGTGATTGTGGGGAACCACTTGTGTGATTGCAGAACTGAGTAGCCATCTTACCAGCCCCTCTCCCTCCCCCACCCCAACACGCACAGAGGTCTTCAACCCCAACCAGCCCTAAAAGGAACTCTTTTGCTGCCTGAGAGATCTAACAGCATTCACAAATAAAAGATCTACACACTTTTCCACTAACTGTTAGAGTGTCAATGTGTTTTGAGGGGGCAGAGGCGCTATACAAATGACGTTCACAACAAGATGGCTTGAAGGCACCACCTAGTAGTGCATGCTCCCACTACTTCTCTTCGAAGCTTGTCTGGAATTTTACGGAAAGTGTTACTTGAGCTGGATATTGGTCAATAAACACCAATGTGTAGTTCGCTCACTTATGGGAAGGAACCCCCTTCTTATCTGGCAGTGGAATTAAAGTTAACTAGACAAATCACTAAACACATTTTAATGAAGTGCCAAAATTGCAACCAGGGCAAAGGAAAGTTGTAATGCAAGTAGTTCACGAAAGCAGGCGAGTGGCCCAGGCGCACTGTCAGGCATGGAGGGTGCACTGCTCTGCTGTTTACAGGCATGGGAAGCCCAGATGCTGCGGAGCGCTCAAGCCAGAGTAACCCCAGGCTGTGCAACAGGCATGACTAGTGTACATGTAACACTGTTACACAGGAGAGCTGGGCAGTAGACCTGATCTAAGGTGCATGTGGGTAGCTATGGACAGATTTGTTGCTGAGAATCACTAGCAGCAGTACTGAGATGGACCAGAGTAGCGCGTTAGCAAATCTGCTGCTGTGAAGCAGGCATGTCTGTAAGCAAGTCCGGTGCTGTGCAAGCAAGCATCAACGTGTGCTGTAAAGGAGGCATGTGTATAAGCAAGTCCGAGGCTATGTAAGCAAGCATCGGTGTCTTCCGTTCTAGTGCTCTGACGCAGGCATGTTGGAGTGCAGCTTCAGCTCTGTGAAGCATCAGGGGTATGCGTGCATAGGAAGAAGGACCTGGTGCTTGGAAGCTGTGTGATATGATGCAGGCTTGCTAAGGATGCTGGAGTTATCACAAACAAAGCAGGCTTAGACTGAAGCTCTGGGGCCCTGAAACAGGCATGCTGTGTGGCAGCTCCATCACTATGGAGTGGTTATGCTGGTGGAGTAACTCTGTGACAGTGACGCAAGAGTTACCTAAGCAACAGTTCTGGTTCCCTGAAGCAGGCATGGCCGCTGTGCTTCTCTGAAGCTATGAAACAGGCATGCCCACTGTGCTTCTCTGGTGCTATGAAGCAGGCATGCCAGAGGAGTTTCACTGGTATTGCGCTGCAAAGGGTACCAGGGAAGTAGCCCTGATGTGGGGAAATAGACACGTGTTGGCAAGTGCTCTTGGACCAGGCAGACCCCACGAGCAGACCCTGCAAGGCAACCTGGTGCTGGTGGAGCAGGAATGCACACGGGCGGGGAGGACAAGCCTGGCTCTGAAATGCAGTTATGCATGTGAGAAAATGTGGTGCTAGAGAACAGGCATTAGGAGGATAGGACTGGTGTGCAGCAGGCATGCCTCACAAGTAGCACTGATGCTACAAAATCGTCTTACCCAGGGAGCTCTTATAGTGGTGTGAAGGCATCGCTACGGAGCTATGAAGCAGGTACCGCCAATGAGAAGTTCCTGAAATGTGAAGCAGGCATGCTTCTCATTGGAGTAGTTCTGGGGGCTGACGCAATTAAATGCGAGACCTATGACGTGGCCGTCATTGTCTTGGCTGCTTGAAAAACAAATGTGCACATAGTGTTCTGAGTGTAAGCAAAGTTCTTCGTGGCGCCAGAGAGAAACAGGATGTGTAAAAAAAATGGCGCATGGCGTGCAGATTGTAAACAAAGCATGTCATGCTTGCAGGAAGAGAAACTCACTGAAGAAAATAAATAGTGCTTATAAGAAGACTGTTAGATTTGGAGGTCTCTAGCTGGCACAGGTAGGTACTTGTGACAAATAGGGACCCTCTCCTCTAGTCAGGACAAGGGGATTACACTCCTAAAATAACCCCTGCTCACCCTCTAGGCTGCGTGATGCGAGCAGTCAAGGCCTATTTCAGAGGCGATGTAAGTTAAGCAGTTGTGACCACATACAGTAACCCAGTGGCAACACTACAAATGGACACCACACAGGTTTTATATAAAAAATAAGTAGACTTTTAGACTTTCTCTTTTAGAAAGGAGCTGAAGACCTGGCTTTTTTCCATATGACTCCTAGTGACCTCTGCGAGTAGCTGTGTTGTGTTTTCTCTGCCTCAGTTCTCTTTGCCAAAGCGCCGGGACACCCCTTGGGGTAGCCGTGCGCTATAAAAGAGACGTTACATAACATAACATAACATAACATAACTTTATATAGAGTTACCACAAGACCATAAACGACAAAAATACACACTATGATTACTTTAAGATGGTAGATTTAAGCTTAGTTCAGTTCAGTTCTTAGCTGCAACACTCTGCGCCAATGTACCTTAAGTTGCGTTGCGCTTCCACGACAAGCAATGTTGCAGCGATGGGATATATGGCAAAGTCAGTTGCAAAGAAATAAAGACGCAAAGATCTTCCATTTGCGGCATGCTTCTCGGGGATGCGAGAAGCTCTCAAGTTTCAAGTTTATTTATTTATGATTTCGGAACTCAAATGAGATCCACATAAAAGATTGACAAATTAGATACAATTACATACAATCATAGATAAAATACAGAATAAAATTAATATTTCCAACCTTTTAATATATAGCTAAGAAACTTTTGAAAAAGTAAATTTTTTTATAACAAAACATTTCATTGGGGGGGGTTGTAAATGGCATCTAAGAAGGAAGTGGCAGACAAAATGCTTAGTTGGAGACAAATAGGTCTCAACCACTTGCGCCTGAGCGCAAGCAGGGCCGGGCACACAAAGAGAACATGGTTAATATCCTGAGTTGAATTGTTAAAACGATCACATAAAGCTGAAGAGCCGTACCATCTGGACACAAGAAAATTCAAGGGAAGTAGGTCCTGCCTCAATAAAAACAAGAATCGCCGTACTCCATGAGGGAGGTTCCAGGTGACGTATGGTTGGGCTTTTCTCATTAGGCAGGTATCAATGGCCAGAGAAGCGCCTTTCTTCAAGGTACGTGCTTCCCTATTCAACCTAAAGCTTATTTCCCAAGAGGCCAACTTCAAGATGGACTTCAGCTGATATGCAGATAAGGAAAATAGAACCGATTCATCAAGTTGCAAAAGATCAACCGCGGTTCTAAAGTTTTTTACAATTAGCGAGTGTTCTTTGAAATTTCCTAACAACTCAGTTTTTATAAGATATGTTAAGGTACCTCGAACTCCCCTTGCAAGATTAAAAACCCAGCGCACTATCCCCGCTAAGCCCTGAACCCAGCTACTACGTAGGCCGAATTCCAGTCTAAAGGCGGCTGTAGAGCTCGCTGTATTAACAGTGATTAGACTGCGCAGAATTTTGCCTTCCGTAGTGTTTAAAAAACCCCAGGTTTTTATATCAAGTATTTCCGTGCCATAAAGTAGTGATGCTGGAATTTTAGCACGATATACCTCTAAAAAAAATAGCAAAGTGCCTTCTGCCAGTAGCCTTATAGAGTGAGAGTAGACTTTTGCCTTGGACAATTGCTTTCCGGGTGTTGTTAGCTATGTGGGCCTTTTCACTTAAATTACCAGTAACAACTTTTCCGAGGAAGACATAAGATTGTACCACTTCCAATCTTTGTCCACCCACGGACCAAGGGAAATTCGCATATTTTAACTTTTTCCTGCCCGTCATGCACATTACTTTGCTTTTTGAAACATTTATCTTCAGGTGGTGAACCTCCGCGTATTTATAAAGAGCGTGCAGACGATTATTTAGACCTTTTGGTGTTAAATCCAGGATTAATATATCGTCTGCATACAATAAACAAACAACTGGGATACCCCCCAAGATCGGAGCAATTCCTTCACTTCCAGACAAAACATGAGGAAGATCAGCTATGTAGAGGGAAAACAATAACGGGGGCAATAGACAGCCTTGTTTTAACCCATTAGCTGTAGTAATTACTTGAGAAAGTCCTCTTTCCCCACCTAACAATACTCTGCACCAGGTATCTGAGTGCAAAGCTCGTATTAGCTCCAGGAGAGTGGACGGCATGCCTAGGTCTAATAACTTCCTCCACAGCAAAGATCGATCTACTTTATCAAATGCTGTGGAGAAATCTATAAAGGCACCATAAACTCTCACTCCACGAACCTTGACATATTTCTCTGTTATAACCTGCAATGCCGTCAAGTTGTCTAACGTACCATGCCTTTGCCTAAACCCAGTCTGCTCAAAGGGCAATATTTCATCCTTGGACACCCACTCGTTAATAGATTTAAGAAGGCATTTTGTAAAAACTTTGCCTATGGCATCCAAAAGGGCAATTTGGTGATCATTTTGTGGCACGTTACGGACTCCCTTCTTGTAAAGGGGGACTAATATGCTCCCCCTCCAAGAGGGGAGAACAGTTTTAGAAGAGAAACAGAAGTTAAAAACTGAGAAGAGAATTTTACTCCACATCTTACTATGTTGTTTTATGACTGAGATAGGAAGCTCATCCGGACCCATTGCGCCAGAAGAGCGCAAGCCCTTGATGGCTAGTTCAATGTCCTTCTCGGGCGGTGGACCGTAAGGGGAGTTATCCACATGTGTTCTACCGTTTTCAAGGACCAAACCATTACTGGCATATAAGTTCTCAATGTACCCAACCTAAGTTTGCTCTTCAATGGGAATCGGTAGAGGTCCACAACCCTCCCCAATTATTGACCAAAATATCCTAGCTTGACCCTTATGTGCTGCTTCCCGTAATTTAATCCATAAGGTATCTTCATTCACTCTTTTCAATTTAGCCTTCATCCTACTCCTCCTTCTTCTTAATAGGACTATTCTATGATATCTTTCGGGAGTATAAAAGAGGTATTGCTCCCATACCAATTTATTTATTTCAACATTAAGATGCCGAAGACAACTGGGAGTTACCTTAGGATTTCTTATAGGGGAAGGTTTTTTTGCGATAGAAGTTACTACATTAAAAAAATCAGCAAAACATATTAGTTCACGTCCATCCCAATGAGCCAAATTCTCCACGGCAGCCTCTAAGATACTCGCCAAGCCCCTAATAGCCTTAAAATTCCAGTAACATCTCCCAGAATTGGCTCCAAAACTTGCCAGTTCGTTATTTATGAACCACAAGTCCGTCACGGGTGGGTTTAAGTTTACGGTAATGGCAAGTACCTTATGGACGCTAAGTTCTGTGTGGGATACCGACAATTCTTTCAAGAGAAAGAAAGAAGTACTACCCACTACCACGTAATCAAGAATAGATTCACTATTGTTAGATTTATGTGTAAAATTTGCCGGAATATCAGAGGGAAGCCTTCCATTTATTATAATGCTATCTACCTTTAATAATTCCTCCAGTAATAATTTCCCTCTCTTATTGGTCTTAATATTACAAGGGAATAAAGCTTGCGGTATCTGTAATGATTCCTCCTTAAGCTTATTCCTAAACAGCTCTAGACTACAATTAGAGATTTTACAATTGAAGTCCCCTAATAAAATTATATGTGGGGGAATTCAGAGTCTAGGAGATTCTGTATGTAGGAAAAAACCTTCTTTAAACCTGCATTAAAACATGCGTCTGGAGGAATGTAAGCATTTATCAATACAAGTGATTTTCGTGGATCATCGTTAAGATTTGACAGTGTTATTGCCTGAAACAAGTTGTTAGAGTCTAAATAATGGGCAAAGTTCCATCTTATCGTATTGGAGAGTAAGCAAGCCACTCCACCCTTGGCATGGCCTCTCCTAGAAGGAATGGCACTGCCATCCAACACATAATAGTCCTTTCCCGCAAATAATTTCTCATCAACCCAAATCTCCTGGAGACAGATCACATCAGCTTCTAGTGTGTGCAGGAATAGTAATTTTTTCAGGACTGTTTTTTATTCCAGCCGTATTCCATGAAATTATTTTTAAGTCAGTGTTAAAGATAGGAATACGGTTTGGGAATAGGGGTGGATTTACTTGACAGAACACCAGGCAACCAATTCCATTTGAGACTTTCTTCTACCGAATTTGGTTGACAGGGAAGGGGATTTTTGTAGATCACATGCCGTTCATTTTTCGAAATACACATTTTTAATTCATCAATTTTTGAGGACCTATCTGTATTGCCTAAAGTTACAACAGGGAGTAGAGGCAAATTTGCAAGTCTTTCGTTACGAGGTTCCACAAAAAAAGGAATGACATCAATCCCCCTGCTTTGTAATCCTTCAGACCATTGTAAGATATGATTTACTACAAGTTTAGAGTAAAATCTAACCCTTGCTATCTTCCCAACCTCAGGTTTCAAGATGGAAACTACATCTATATTGTTAGTTTGAATCAGTTTCAGACTTTCAATCTCCCGAAAGCAATTGAGGAGTACAGATCTATTTAAGGTAAGATCCATATCGAACAGTGGAATAAAATCTAGAAGGACAGTATCTACACTTTTCTTTTCAGAAGCAGCATTTGACCATTTAGAAACCCTTTCAATTTCAATCATGTCAGAGAAAGGTTTAGCTAAGGGATTAAGAGCTGGTAATAAGGTATTAGAGGGATTTATCTGTTCAACAGATAGAAAGCTGTTGGAGGGCCCCATTGATTCAATAGTCATAATTACTTGGTTAGATTTTGTTTGCCCAATTAGATCTTGAGATAGATTAAGCAAAGAATCTTGGGGGAGGTTTTTTCCAGTGGAAGTATCTATATTGTCATCAAAGTTAATTTTCCTCTGTCTTTTTTTTGCAAATCTACGAATTGGTTTCCTCTTTTCCCCTCTATACTTTTTTTGTATTCCTATTACTGCCTTTTTTCCTTCATTTGAGGAGTCCGAGACATCCTCTTTCTCTTCGTTTATATGTTGTTTAAATATAGGAAATAGTTCCTTATCTAGCCTTTTTTCGGGGTCAGTCAGGATTTCTATTTATTGGTCAGGTTTGGAGATGCAATTAGCTGCAGCTGCTTTTAATATACCTACCGGGGTATTCCCCGGAGTAGCAACTACTTTCTTTCCATCGATATGTTGAGAATTCTTATCTTGTTCAATTTGGACTAAATCTAAGGCTTGAAAGACGCTTTCAGACTCATTTTCAAACTTCTTATCTTTACTTGCTTTCGCAACTAGAGGGGATGGCTCATGAAGTAAACTAGATTCGATCCCCTGTTTACTATTTAATAATACCCTAAGTATTTGAGTTACCGTTTCTAACACACAATCCAAGCCACCAACACATTTTTCTAATAATAGTAAGATAGAAGATAGTAGGTGTTCTAGGGAGATTAGAGAGTCGTAGATTGGATTATCAAGCCTAGTGGGGGGATTGGGATGAGTATCAGTAATGTTAAAAGCAGGGCTCGATAAAAAAATGTACCTGTGATATGGAGAATTGTGATTTATTAGAGGGAGTACTACTATATAGTTGAAGCCCTGGGGTCGCTAATACATTTTGAGTGTTTGTTTGATCTAAAACTATGTTGTGTTCATAGTCAGGTTGTCTCTTATGAAGCTCTATATCTATATCAGGTAGGGTAAAATCATTACCAGAAGTAACCAGAGGAAGAGACAAGCCGGCAGAGACATTTAAGCCTTCCTCTAGGGAAAAAGGGGAATTATGCACTGGCACCTTGATTGATTTGGTAATAACACAATGAGGAGGCACAATGTTATTTAGGCTTAAAACCCCAGAAGCATGCTTTAATTGCCTCTGTAGGTTAGGGGGATCTGGGGGACCACCCACCTCAGTATTAGAAACAGATTTTTCTGAATGTACCAGAGCAATAGCGTCATCCTGATTGCTATATCCTTTTATTGTAGATTTACCTTCCTCTTTACCTTTACCATTAATTTCTTCTGGCTTTAAACCCCCAATCTGAGCCTTGTCCTTTCCCCTTTCCCATAAACTATATAATTGGCATTTTCCCTTTAGCTGTAAAACGGAAGTATCTTTATTTCGTAGGGGATTTGATTTTGTCTTAGAGCAGGTCCTACCCACTAATACACGCCCAGATCTTAGTTTTTTTGCAGTCATTTTAGAATGTATAGAGTCTGTAGTGCAAAAAATGCACTAAAGAGAGTGGCCCCAGCCCAGCCTACTCCGGCCTCGGAGGGCCTAGCCCCGGGCTGAGTCCCGCGTGCGGCCCGCGATGCGCTGTAGAAGCAACAGTTATATACAGGCGGGAGGCGGGGCACGCCCGGGAAGAGGCACCAGCTGTAGCTGATCAAGAGAATGCTGGTCCTCGCAGTCCCGGGCTTCCGCTGTGGGTCCTAGTTGTCAGGGTCCATCACGATTTGTCACCTCCTCAACAGGCATGGTAAGGGAAACAGCAGAGTGGTCTATCGGCTCCGATTAATCCAGCAGAGTCAACAAACGGCAAAGTACTGCTGCGAGCGGCACCCGCAGGAGCCGGGGCTGCGAGCAGTGATGAAAGCGGTGGAGGGAGGTGGGGCACGCCCGGGAAGAGGCACCAGCTGTAACTGATCAAGGGAATGCTGGTCCTCGCAGTCCCGGGCTCCCGCTGTGGGTCCTAGTTGTCAGGGTCCACCACGATTTGTCACCTCCTCAACGGGCACGGTAAGGGAAACAGCAGAGTGGTCTATCGGCTCCAATTGATCCAGCAGAGTCAACAAACGGCGAAGTACTGCTGTGAGCGGCTCCCACGGAGCGGAGGCCGCAAGCAGTGATGAAAGCGGTGGAGAGAGGCGGGGCACACCCGGGAAGAGGCACCAGCTGTAGCTGATCAAGGGAATGCTGGACCTCGCAGTCCCGGGCTCCCGCTGTGGGTCCTAGTTGTCAGGGTCCACCACGATTTATCACCTCCTCAACGGGCACAGTAAGGGAAACAGCAGAGTGGTCTATTGGCTCCAATTAATCCAGGAGAGTCAACAAACGGCAAAGTACTGCTGGGGCTAAAGTGGCAGGCTGGGGCTAAATAGGGGATAACTGGTCCTCCCTTCCTTCTTCCCCAGCGACCCTGTCACTGTCACTGTCACAGAGAGGCAGAGAATTACCTCTCAAACGTCAAGCGTCAAGCGAGCCAGGAGCAATGGGGCAAAGGAGCAATGTAGGCGACGCTGGAGCGGGGAGCAATGGGCGGCAACCAATCGTTCAACAGCAATAGCGGCTGGGTTGCACAGCCACCTGCTCACTTACTCGCCTGCACCTGCAAACTCCAGACTCCGCGCACCTCGGGCACGCCAGCCGCTCCTCTCCTTCCTCCCCTCGAGCAGGCTGGTCAGTTCGTGGAGCGAGTCCCGGGTCGCACCTGCACTTCTGCTGTGTGGCCGCCTCTCGACTTCACGGCCTCCCGGCCTCTCGTCCACACGGGTTGAGGCAGAGGGACGAGCCGAGGGCAGGGTGGGGCAGGGCTGGGCTCCCCCGATGTGAGGTCCCTCTCGCTTCGCGCTTCACGCCCCTCTCCTCCGCCGCCTCGGCTTCTGCTTCTGCTCTGCTGCTTCGAACAGACGCGCACACGCGAGAAGCTCTCGGTTCGATGCGTGGACTACAGCGGCGACATCAAAGATGCGATGGCAGCAGCTCCAGCGGCAGCGCTCTTCTCCCACAATGCGTGAAGCTTCCGCTTGATGCGACAACTACAGCAGCAACATCCAAGATGCGACGGCAGCAGCTCCAGCGGCGCGCTTCTCGGGGATGCGAGGTGCTCTTGGTCGATGCGGTGCAATGCGACAGTTCCAGCGGCGACACCCTCCTTCGGAGTTGCGACGGCAGGCACAACGGCGTCACGCTTCTTTTCATTGAGTCGCGCTTCCAGCTCCTTGCGACACAGTTCCTCAGAAGGCCAAAAACAGCAGCAGGCACTTCCACAAGAACTCCGGGGAGCTGGGGGGTGAAGTCTGTTGTCCCTGACACTTCAGGAGGAGGCAAGCTCTTTTCCAAGCCCTTGGAGATCCTTCACAAGTTGAAAGCAAAGTACACAAAGTTCCTATCTCCTTCCTTTGGCAGTAAGGCAACCACTGCAGGCCAATCCCCCAAGCAGCACTTCAGCTTGGGAATAGTCTCTCCTCAGTTTCTTCAGGTTCCTCTCCTCAGTAAAGGTTTCTTCTTGTAGTCCATAGTGATCTAATTTCATGGGATCAGGGTCCCAATATTTATACCCCAAAATCCTTTGTTCTCTGAGGGGAGAGGGGCCTTTGCCCAGTCCAAACCAGTTCTGAAGTACTCTGTTTACCAGACTTCTCCTTTCCTTACACAGTGCAGGGCAGGCACATCAGACGCCCCACAGGAGGTGGAGCCAGCATTGTGGAAGGCAAGTACAGTCCTGGAGCACTTTGTTTACAGGACTGCTTCTCTTCTTTCAGTGTGCAGGGCAGAGACATCAGCCGCTCCCACGGGGTGGAGCCAGCATTGTGGAAGGCAGGCATAGCTCTATTCAAGGTTCAGGTGAGGTTCAGGTGCAACTCCTCCCTACCATCTAGATGCAGATCTCTCTATCCACCACTGGGTGACTCAGCCTGTCTCCTGGAATTCCCCAGCCCTGTCACTCACAAAACCAGACACAGGAATACACAAACTAGCAGAGGCAGGTTTGAATGGTTAGACAAGCAAATAACTACTCTCTAAAAGTGGTATTTGCAAACAGAATATTAAAATAAACTTTACTAAAAGATGTATTTTATTATTCTGAGTTCAGGCATACTAAACTAAAATTTCTACCATGTTCTCTGAGACAGTTAGGATTATAAAATGTAATAACACTAACAGCCCATTCTGGCCTATAGAGAACAGGTAGCCTTGCAATAGTGAAAAACGAAAATGGCTGTAATTCACTATTAGGACATACCACACACATCAGGGCTTGTCCTACCTTATACTTACAATGCACTCTGCCCTAGGGCCTACCATAGGGGTGACTGATATGAAGAAAAGGGAAGGTTTAGGGACTGGGAAGTGGGTGCACTTGCCCAGTCAGCATGACAGTACCAGACTGCCTGCAGACTCTGCAATGGCAGACCTTAGACACATTTTACAAGGCTGCTTCTGTGGGTGGCACAACCAGTGCTGCAGGCCCACCAGCAGCATTTGGATTACACGCCCTGGGCACACTTATTCTATCTTTTGAAGTCTTTTTTCAGCAAGGAAGTTTTTTTTGTCTTTTGCTTTTTCTTCTTGAGAAGGGGGCAGTTTACAGAGGGCACTTCTATACCACCTATTCCAGTGTGTGGCAACATCATGACTCCCGAAAAGTCACCCACACATTGAACAGCGCCATACTGCTGAGCATACAGGTAAGCATGTATACCTGAACGAGAAGTTATTATTTTATTTGTTAATTTTTTATTGAAGTTTATTTTTTAGGGGGGCCAGTAAAATATTTAAAGAAGATTCAATTAAATGTATGTTTTTTCATGCATTTGTGGGTTGACTCTGGGGATTAGGATCAGGTTTGTTTTTAAGTAGATATGCTTAAGTATTTTAAAAAAAAATTCATTCATTAAAATATAATTAGTTAAACTGAGACACTGAATTAATTACTTTTTGGTATGTAAATGTCTATTTCTTTATTAAAGTGTTACATTTATTTTTTATTTAGTGATTAGTATAATGCTTTTAGTGTAATGTTTGTGTATATTGTATGGATAATCCTTTTTTATATTTTGGGTTTTCTGATGGGTTGGTGGCTGGGTTTGTAGGGAAATATGTTTGTGGTATTTTAATTAATTATGGTTTAAAATAATTTGTTTTATTTTGTTAATGTAGTTATTAATTGTGCAATTCAAATACTTTTGGAATGGTTTTTGGGAATATTCGTTGTTTTTGTAAAATTGTTCTACATAAGTTTAATATTACTGGTATTCTTTTAATTATTTTTTGGGCCCTATTATGATGTCTGAGTTTCCCTCGACCGACACACCTCGGTGTGGGGACCGACCGACCATAGGTCGGTGGTTCTGAACACCGGATTACAATACAACTGCACATGATGCAGTGGCAAACTCCTATTTCCCATCTGCAGCACAAGCTCCCATAGAGAAATGGGAGTTTGTGTAAATCCCGGCACCGTGTGGCAGGCGCCTCACAGTGCCTGCCACAAAGTCTAGGGATTTTCAGGGGGGCTCCATAGGTGCCCTCAACCATAGGCCGCGGAGGGATGGGGTCCCCAAAGTCCCTTTCCAGCAGCCTTTCCATGTCGGAAAGCCTGTCATGGAAAGGCTGTCATAAACCGACATCATAAACCCGACGGCGGAAACTCCGCCCGTAAGAGATTGTGTTAGGTATCCAACTGGGATGGCTCTTAAGCCCATGGGAACACAGTCAGATTGACCGGCTACTTTACACTCCGACCACCGCCATTGAAATTCGGCGGTTGGACTGTAAACCTACGGTGTCGATTGGTAAGCCTCCGAGAGGTCGCAGGCTTACTGGCCAACATCGTAATGAGGCCCTATGTGTTTATATTTGATACATTCTAACTTTTACTTTATTTGTTTGTAGTTTGGTTTGCAGGGAAGTTTTATTTCTAAAAATCTTGTTAATTTGAAATTTGATTTACTAGTAATTGTAACACTTTTTCATAATTGTGCAATTTAAATTTTTACATTTATATTGGTTTTAAACATTTTGTTTATTTTAAATGTATTCATATATGCATACAGTTTTTAAATACGTTTCAAGTTTTATGTTTTGTCAATATTTAATATTTTAATGAAAATATTAAAACAGATTTTTAATGTTCTCATATTTTCAGTGTTATTTCCATTGATATTTTTTGACATTACTTTATGCATTGGTCTTATGTTTGTAGAGGGAATATTTATTTGCTTTATTATAGCAATTTGTATGTATATTTATATTCTTTTTACGTTTTTAATTCTGTGTAAGTTATTATTTAAATTTGGGAATAGTAATTGTGTTTTTTTTGTTTATAGGTTTAAACATTCTCTGCTGCTGGTCTGGTTGGATGAGGAATAGTTTAATCCACTTTCCTTACTGTAGCTTACACTGGAGTGGAAATAATAAAGCTGAACCCTCCGCAGTCCATACGTTTTTTTACTGTTGCTCAGTTTGAAGTTGTAATATTAAACATGAACACTCAAAAGTGAAATATTTTTCTTACTGTTTTTCACAATGGGAGTGGTAAAAGTAAATCTGATCCCCCCAAAGACTGTCAATTTCCTCACTATTTCTAAGTTTGGAGTGGGAATAGTAAATCTGAACTCTCCAGCATGAAATACTTTACCTACTGTAGCTTAGATTAGACATGGAGTAGTAAATTAAGTTTTTTGATTCATATGTGTTTGTTTTATTTCTTTTTTTTGTATGGACTTTTAAACATATATTATTAAATTGGAATTACACTTAAATATTTTCTTTGTTTTTAATATTATGTATTATTATTTGTTTTAGTAATTAGTTTTGTTCCTGAATGGTTTTTAAAAATATATATGTATTTTAGTGTGTCTAGCTGTATTTGGTATTATTTATCTATTTTAATTTTATAAATCAATTTTGTTCTCTAATTTATGGGCTTTCTATTGTTTGAAATTTTTTACTTTTAGTAATATATTTATTTTCATGATTTAATAATTATATTTTGACTTTTTTTATTTATTATGTATTTGTATCCATTTTATTTTCGTCTATGTATATTTCCGAATTACAATTTAATTGAATTGCAATATTTATTTTTTAGTATTGGTATATTTTTTGTTTTTGTTTCCTTATTTGAAGTTAGATTTAATTTGTTTTTAAGTTATTACATTTCTTTAACATTTGTATTGTTTATATATATTTAAAAAAAATGTTTTTTGCTTAATTTATTCATTTTTAATTCATTTTAATTACTTATGTATTTTCAGTAGTTTTTGCCCACAGTATTCTGTTAGTCAATATCATTTTACTTTTTACAGTAAGTATGTAAAGTCATTATTTTTGGCGGCAATATTTTTGTATCACAGTAGTTTTTTATCCTCCACATTATATGATTGAAACAATTGCATGTGAATCAGGAGTGTGATTCTGTACGACTGAATGAAGAGTGTGGGTTTAGTCTTGGAGAAAGTGGTTTGTATGTCATTGCTGACCGAATGAGGTCACTGAGGTAGCCCGACATTCGATTGGTGAATGTGTGTGTCAGAAAAGAAAGCTAATTGTTTATGCTTAGTGTGATAAGGTGGCTTTGTTATGGTTGTTTCAGCAGAAGGTGAGTTTGCAGGCAAGGTATGTAGGGGTCCCAAGATGCAGTGCTTTGTAAGAAACGCAAGCCACTTTGAAAATGTATGGGATTTCAGTCGGCAGCCATTTCAGGGACCCATTTGTGGTCAAAGCGCCTCCTGAGACCAACATCAAATGTAGAACTATACTTCTCCTGTACACAGCACCGCCCACCCGACACTCTTCCCCCTTTCTCACAATCCACAGTTGGCCTTCCCATCCATTCGCTGTTCAAACGCACACTCTCAACCCTACCCTTCAACAAGGAAAGGGACACATACCTGTACTAAAATGGGGAGTAGTTCTGGTTAGACCTGGCATCCTTGGTGTGGTTTTCCCCTATCTTTTTGCCTCTACCTCCTGTATTTTTGATGCTGTGCTGGATTTCGTTTTTGCTGGTTTAGATGCTTTGGGCACTTTGCCGCTGCTGATCAGTATGAAAGTGCAAGTGCTCCCTGAGTAAATTGTTACTGTAATTGGTTATCCATGATTGGCATATTTGTATTACCAAGAAGTCTCTAGTGAAGTGCACTAAGTGTGCCAGGGCGGGTAAGTCAAATGCTACTAGTGGGCCTGCAGCACTGATTGTGCCACCCACATGAGTAGCCCTAGAATGGTGTCTCAGGCCTGCCACCACAGTGCCTGTGTGCAGTTTGTGAACTGCCATGTCAACCTGGCCAGTGTCCCCACTGACCAGGCCTAACCCTTCCCTTTCTGTACACATTGAACACCCCTATGGAAGGCCCAAGGTACCCCCTTGGGCAGGGTGTAGTGTATGTGAAGGGTAGAGCATGTACCAGTGTGGGGGACATTCTCTGTTAGAGAATTACAGCCATTTTCGTTTTTCACTATTGCAAGGCTATCTAGCCTATAGGTTATAATGGGGAATGCTGAGTAGAATGTTTACCTGCATATCTTCCCATAGGAGCAAGATAGGACATAAAAGTCTGGTATCCCTGGACACGGAATTTAATAACATCTTTTAGGAATGATGTTTTTTAAATCCTGTGTTTGAGAACAGCACTTTTAGAAAGAGGCTGTTCTCATGTCCGACCCTTCTGTGTGCCTTGGCCTGTTTGTGAATTGACTTTATGGTTTGTGAAGGCAGGGGCTGGGTGGCTCCCAGAGGCTGAGTGGGCCATTCCCGGGCTGAATAGCTCCATCTGCATCTAGAGTGGTGGGAGGGGGTAGCACCTGGGCCTGAATAGGGCTGTGCCTGCCTTCCACAATGCTGGCTCCACCTCCTGCTGTGCGGCTGACGACCCTGCCCCTCTCTCTGAAAGTAAAGGAGAAGCCAGGAAAAAAAAGTGCTCAAGGAACACCCAGAACTGGTTAAGACCGGGCTCAGAGCCCTTCTGCACAAAGGGAACAAACACTTTTTGGGGTATAAGTACAGGACCCCAGACTACAGAAAATTAGATCATCCTGGAATCAAGAAGGAACCTCTGCCAAGAAGAAAGCTGGAAGACTGAAGAGAAAGGACTGTCCTGCTGTGTGTTTGTGGGCTGACCTGCAGTTGCTTTGCTGCCAAGGAGAGGGGGGGGGACTTTGGTTTGTGCTGTGTCCCCTTGCTTGAAGAGATCTCCAAGGGCCTGAGTAGAGCTGGCTCCCTGTTAAGAAGTCCCAGAAACAAAAGGACTTTGCCCCCAGCTTCCCTGAACTGTACTGAGAGAGTTCTGTCCTTCCTAGAGTGCTTGGGTCAGTTGTGGTGCCTTTGGAAGTTGTACCTGTTGTTGAGAAGCTTGAAAAGAAGATACTAAAGACTTTCTGCAAAGTTTCACGCATCGCTAGCTTGCGGAGCGCATCCCCGACAGTGCAAGGAAATTTCTGCCCCCGCGAAGGCCGAGATTGTCGCAGTGCCTATTGCCGCTGCAATAACTGACACATCCTTCACTTGCGGAACGTACCAGTCCGGTGCGGGACGTTTACCATTGCTGCGAGTATGGTTGCAGAGCCTGTCGTCGCTGGGTGAGATCGTCGCACCGCTTGCTTGCGGACCGCATCACGTCGCTGCGAGAGTCGCCGCAGAGCCATCCCATCGAGGGGCCGCGAGAGGAGAAGATCGACGCTACGCATTGCCGCCGCATCTGAGATTGTCACTGTCCCGAAGATCGCTGCATCGTACGTTTGCGAGACGCTTCCTACGAAACCTGGGCACCAGAATCCACACAAGTGATCGCCTCCCTCCCCATACAGACCGGACTCGTCGCAACACGTCCGCTGTGTGCAGCGGGACTGTCGCATTGCCTCCCCAGGGTCTCAGGAGTGACGCACCGTTTGTTTTGCAACGCTGCACCTTTCACTTGGAACTTTTGTTGCATCTAAAGGTACTGTTGGCTAAAACGTGACGCAACTGTGGATTATTTTCACGCAAGCTTAAGAACTCTTTTGAAACCATATTCTTGAACTGTGTATGTTGGATTTTTGTCGTTTTGGTCTTGTGTAGTTTAGATTAAATACCTTTATTTTTCTAAACTTGTCGAGTCCATTTGTGGTGTTTTCACTGTGTTACTATGAGTGTTGGTACAAATACTTTACACATTGCCTTTGATAAGCCTGACTGCTCGTGCCAAGCTACCAAGGGGGTGAGCAAGGGTTCTCTAAAGAGTGTATCCTCCTTACCCTGACTAGAAGAAAGGGTCCCTATTTGGACAGTGGTACCTACCTCTGCCAACTAGAGACCCCCAGATCTAACAGTTCTCATAGCCCACAACATGTCCTGGATTACCTTTTCCCCAATCCATTCCATTGATTAACGCTGGGGGGAACTGATCTTTAATCACTTGGTTGACCCTCTCTACAAGACCATTGCTACAGGGATGGTACAGAGACGTCTTTACATGCTTGATGCCATTCACCTCCAGAAAGGCGTTCATTTCTTAGGACACTAATTGGGTACCATTATCTGTCACCAATAACTACGGAAAGTCTTCCCTAATACAAATTCCTTTAAAATGTTTTATGATCACCTTAGAAGCAATACTACCGACAAACTCCAAATCGTCCACTTGGACATGTAATAAATTAACACCAGGAGATATGTGGGTACATTCCCTAGAACACCAAACAGTCCAGAGATGTCAAATGCCAATTTATGCACAGTCCCTGATTACTAACCACTGCTGTTACAGGAGAAGGCACCATAACCTAAGACTTGTACTTAGAATACATGCATTGCACTGCCTCACAAAATGTTCTACTGACCTATCCACACCTGGCCACCGAAAATCTTCTCTGACCCTGCCCTTCATAACTCACATGTCAATATTCCTGTTATGAGTAAGTTCAGGTACCTTGGGCCTCATACTTTCAGGAACTACCAAACGTTTGCTCCTCAGCAATATTCCATTGACAACGGACAACTCGCTAACAGACCTCCAAAAGGGAACTAATGCATCATCCATATCATGTATGCACATCCAGCGACCAGTCACACACTTCATTACCTCTTATAATATCTTATCTGCCTCAGCAGCTGTGCACCACTCCACTTCTGACAATGTCCCATCAGTTATTACATTAATGGCACACACAAATTCCAAATCATCCTCACCATCAATATCTGCATCCACCTCAACATCTATCGGTAATTGGGACCTCTGCAAAACTATGAATACCAGGAACAAATTGTATCTTATACTGATATTCCTGCATGCAGTATTGCCACATAGCAATACACTGGGTTGCCCTACCACCATTGCTTGTATTGAATCAGTCCACCAGCGGTTTGTGATCAGTATGGAGGATGAAT